>NC_056743.1:1120187177-1120439677 GCF_019279795.1 Protopterus annectens
TTAACATTTGAAGATTGGTTGTGATATACAGTTGGCAATGCATGAAATTATTCTTTAAAATGTTTTTTTAGTATTTATTCCAGAATGGTACCAATACTTTCATTGTTGCTAATGATTGTCATCTTGATTCAAAATTAAACAGAATAGTGGCAGTGCTCTTCACATACTCACAGAAACAAACTCTTAACAACTAAGTTGTTAGAATAATTTAACATTACAGTTGCAGACAAAATGTTGAAACAGTGGGAACATTTTAAACTGACTTTTCAAATGATTCACAACATAGATGACAGGAAAATGATAGGAAACTTCAGGGACTTCATCCCTCCTTTCTAAATGCAGTATCCAATTCCAGCTTAAGTGGCAGCCAATATAAATAAATGCATTTTAGAATTTTTGACTATGCAGGACCTCTCCCTCTGGCAAAAGGGCAAATATTGCCATTTGCTGGAGTGGTAGATGTAGTTTCAAAATGGGTGGGGGCAATTCCAACCAAAGGAATGACAGCCAAAGTGACAGCAGAAGCACTATGAAAAAAAAAAACATATTTTGTCACTGGGGGTAGCTCAGGGTGATAGAATCAGGCAATGGACCACAGTTTGTCAGTAAAATGATAAAACAATTATGAAACATGTTTAGAATTCAGCAAAGATTCCATGTAACATACCATCCACAATTGCTCATGAACTGTGAGTTGTTTGAGGAAGTCCAGTGTATCTGTCAGTAATCCATGTTATAAAGAAAATGTTAATATCTCAATAGTAGTGTTTGGTTGGTCATATTTAATAAATATTATATTAAGTACGAACACAGCTGTACAGTGCCTTGGTCTGTTGTTTGCTATTTTAACAAGTGATATCCTGGAACATTTTGTTTGAGTGACTGTTAGACTTGTCCTTTGGTAAATTGTCTCCCTCTGAGATGTGGCCTTGTGGGGTTTCTGGGTGTTTTCTATCATTAGAACCCTGGTCCTGCAATCCTGCTTTCTTAGTGGATCAGGCGTTATCTGGTAATAGCTTCCCCATGCTTTCCTCTGCAGCATTGTTTGTGTCTGGATTTAGATTCAAACCATTGTATCCTTGATCACTGGTAGTGCTATTCCAGTCAATTGAAAATCCATTAATATGCTTGTATCATGTGAGCCCCCTTGAGTTGGTATATGACAGTTCATTATTGATGTTACTGATATTACAGGAATGCAGGTCACTGTCGCATGGCTGGTCCTCGTTAAGCTGTTTGGTTTTGGCCTTGTGCTTTCCAGTGGAAGCTTTATTCGAGGAGGAGTGAACTCTGGGGCTGGATATCAATGGTCCATCCAAGTTGTAATCCTTTTCATCTTGGTTGAGTTTATTTAGCTTTTTAGATTTAATAAATTCCTAAAATTTCTCAGTTTTCTATGTCAGTTCTTCCATAGCCAAAGTCCTCCCACTTGTGTCATATTACTTCTGAAAGGTGAGGATAGTCTCCCCAGTGATTCTTTGTTGCCTCCTTTTATGTTTGATTAATAATTCCATGAGAGAAAGACATGTTTTTTCAAAGTCTGATTCCAGCCATACTAAAAATAAGGATAAACAATCTCTGATCTAGCAATTCTTAACTTCTGTTCAGAGCTAGAAATATGGTAAGCCTCGGTGATCAGATCTTGACCTGCGCTGTCAGACATTAAGGAACTTTGCCTGCAACCTAGGTTAGGAGCTAATATCTTGTCAGATTTGAGTGAAACTGTGAATATCAAGTGTGTGCTTAAGTTGAAAGCAGCCAAATTATAATTTATGGAAAATAACAGCACATTTTACTTTGTACGGGATCATTTTGTTTGTTACAAACAGTAATACGAAAGGACATTTTTTTTTGTGTGAACACATTTTCAGTTGTTTAATTTTTCTCTTGAGTAGGAGTGATGCAAAGAAGTATTTTTTTGGTTTTAATCACATGATCTAGGGTTACATGGTTTTTTAAAAAAGTACTGCCGAGGCTTTCCAGAGATGAAGATACAGCCAGCAACAAGTGATTTGAGATTGACACTTACAAGTTGATGATGGCAGTTCTCCTTAGGGCTTAAGGCTTAATTAGAAATTCTTTGTTTGTTCAAATTGATGAGGGCTTCTGTCTAAGAATTAGGCACAACAAGGGAAATGGGGTTGATGCTGGCAAATGATTGAATGGTCTGGGAAGGGGGTACAGTTAAAAAGGCCTACAGTCCTCAGATGGCCATAGCAACTAAACCTACATTTCTGCCAAGCATAATTGCTTTTTCTATTCAGCTATCATCATAGTCACTGGTCACATTCCTATCAATAGCGAATGAATGGGTTCATGGGGGGTAACGGCCAGCAGGTGGGGAAGCAAAAAGAATGTAGATTAAAGAAAAAAAGATTTAATATCAGATTTAATAACATTCTGTTTCTTGTACCTTTTATCTGCTGTATCATTTCCACTAAAGGTTGCTAGTGAGTTTTAAATAACAACGGGGAGAATGGATACTCTTGCCTCATACCAAGTCAGATGAATAAGTTACAGGATAGAATCTAAAAGGCTACTGGTTATTGTAAATATTTAATTAAATAAAAACATAGGAGAATATTTTTCTCTAGTTGTGTAAACATAATTTAATTGACCAACATTCAGAATGTGCAACTAAAGAAATCTGACTAAAACTGCAACATAACTAAATTTGCAGTAAATTTGTTATACACAACACATCATTGCCAGCATTACAAAAAAATCAGTTGGGAATATAGAACACTGTAATTCTAAACCAATTCAAAGCAGTTCATAAAACTTTATTTAAATCTGAGATATGTCCCACATTAAAAGAATTATTGCAAAATATAATCCAAACAGGACATCATGATCTCTTAACAAA
This sequence comes from Protopterus annectens, assembly GCF_019279795.1. NCBI lineage: Eukaryota > Metazoa > Chordata > Ceratodontiformes > Protopteridae > Protopterus > Protopterus annectens. Next base: position 1,120,190,044 of record NC_056743.1, read on the forward strand.
AAGTAAATTGTTACAATTAAAGACACAATCACCATGGTAATTGCCTATGCTCCACCAGTCATACTACAGCTAGCTTGCGACATGCTTTGCTATTAAACAAAAAAATTTCATGAACAACCTAAAGCAACACCTATTTAGCAAATGGCACTGTCCTTGTATGAAATAAAAACCTTAACATCTACTTTCCATCTCTCTCCATTTAATAATCATAAAGGGTACTTTTCCGTTATAACCCTACCAGTCCGCGCTGCAGTATTTTGCCGGCATGTCGTTTGTCTTGCCAGAATTAAAGTGTCTGTGTGCCAACTACATGTGTGAAACTGTGTAACCAGTGTCGGTGCTGATGTTAGGTGTATGTTATCGTGTTGTGATAGTGGAAATACCTGGGAAGCACGCTAACTGCCCTACCACTTGCTGGACGTTTTTTTGACCTGAAATCCCTTTAAAAGCATGCTGACAGACAGCCCTACTACTTGCTGGACGTTTTCTTTATATATTCCATGCAACTGCTGTTTCTCTCTCACATTCAGTGAAAGTGTTACATGCAGAAGAGACGTGACAATTCCTTGCTCGTGCGCTTCATTTGATACTACACATTGTCAGTCCTGTATCAATTACTAAATACCCACAACACACAGCAGCACCAGCAGTGCGAAGACATGGTAGGGGTTTAACGTCGTTCAACATAACATGACATACACGAAACATAACACAACATACAGGGAAAACATATCAATTCCTTCTTCGTGTATGTCTTCTAACAGTACACATTGTCAGTCCTATATCAATGACTATATACCGGCAACACACAGTAGCGCGAAGGCATGGTAGGGGTTTAACGGAAAGGTACCTCATAAAGTAACAAGCATATTTACTGTATTTGGCATGCTAATGTCTATTCCCAGCTACTACTTCTCATATTAATATCTTACAATCACTTACCTTCTTTATGTCTCTCAGTTACATTATGGCCTTCCTCTATATTAATGACTAAATTTAGTACTTCTCCACTCAGTCAAGTGTCACAAAAAGTATTATAAATATTGTATATGTTGCTAATATAAAATACATTTCCATTATCTGATGTGTATGTTCACCTCTATACATCTCAGCCTGTGGCATATGGTTTATTTTGCATTATTTAGCATTAAGCTACTAGTTACTAGATTTTTTTTTTTTTATTTTTGGAGCTTTTCTTCTTGTAACTCTGCTTAAAAGGGGCTTTTTGCTCAATCAGACTATTCCAGCCAACAAATGATAATAAATAAGACAAATAAATAATAATTATCTCACCTATGCTTGTCAGAGGCCCTTCTGCGTATAGGAAACTCAACACCCAATCCTTATTCATTCTTATGGAGAGAAACACTTGTATGGAAGAACATAGAATGGTTCTTCAGAAATATAATCAGATAAGCAAACTATAATGGGGTTTACCTAGTACAATATTAGTAACTGAATGGGAAGGTTTAATCTATTTTTGTGAGTATTCCATAGAATTGCCTACAGCTACAAAATTTGTTGGCACCTAGGATATTCATTCAAAATAAATTTACCTGCTTGGGCTTCTGACCTAAAGTGCCAAGCTGAAGTAGATTTGTGCAGCATTAAAATCTATTTTTTCCAGGGGAAATAATTAAAATTCACAGCAATGGCCTTTAAAAAAATATTAGCACAGAAAGAAGAACACTTTTTTTATTTATTTTTAATTGAAGGTCTTTATGTACTAGACTCTATGTAGGTTGTGACAGGGAAACTTTGTATAGGCTTAGTTCCCACGTGTAATAAGGTATGTAGCCACAAACAAGTCTGACATTATGAAGAACATCAGCAAATCTTTGATTTGCAAGGCTAAAGCTTAGAGCCACAAATCATAGCACTATAGGATCATAGGAGGTTACTAGGCTAATGACCCTAGGACTCTTACAAGCCTAGCCAAGTTTTACCCTTATTTCCCTGATCAACACCTATTACCCCCGTTCAAGAAGGACATAGGTGGAACCCCTGGGGTGAATTTACGGTTACCCATGCAATTGTCCAGATTGCATTTGAAGAGGGCCAATGAGGTGCTCTGCTTGACATGAAGTGGGAGTCTGTTCCAAAGGTGTGGCAACCTCTGAGAGACAAATCTGTCCCTCCAGCAGGTTCTATTAATGTCACATACCAGGTTAAGGCCATTAGAGCAAGTAACCCGTGTACCATTTGATTTATGGATATGCAGCATTTACAGTAAAGCAGGGTCAAAGATTGCCTTACATACAATGGAGAGATCGCCTCTGAGTAGTCTGTATGAAACAGAATAAAGTGACAGTGATTTCAGACTATTCTCATAGGACACATGCTGAAGACCTTGAATTTTCCTTGTCAGGAACCTTTGAGGTCTCTCCAATTGCTGCAGGTGCTTGGAAAGGTATATACCAAAAGGGGCCCTGTACTCAATTATTGGCCTGATGAGGGTAGAGTACAGGGAGGTTATAACTTCTTTTTTTCTGGAGGCAATGCCTTTACTTATGAGAAGAGCAATATAGAATATCCTACTTACCACAGTGGAGACATGGTGATCAAAGGTAAGGTTGCTGTCAACGTGTGTTGCCCAGGTGTCTCACCACTGAATCCGTACTAGGGTGTTGCTGTTGATGTGGTAGTTAGCAGGAACATCACTCTTACTGATAGGGATGATAATACATTTTTTACATTGAGTTTAAAGCCATGACTTTGGCACGAGTCATTTGTTTGTGTAAGACCCTCTTGTAGGATGTTGACATCATTTGGAGATTCTATGACTACTCCCTGTTTGCAGTCATCAGCAAACTTTGTCAGCCACAGATGTTTAATTTTAGCTTGCACTTTGGAGAAATAGATTCCAAACAGTAGAAGTCCCAGAAATGATCCCTGTGGAACACCACTGGTTATAGGTCAGCTGTTGGAGGGGGATTCCCCTATTTTGACTATATGGGTTCTATTAGTGAGCCAGTTAGTGACCCATCTAATGATATACAGGTTGATACCTAGCTGGGTGAGTTTGTCAATTATGCCTGGGTGGGGGATAGTGTCAAAAGTCTTTGCTAACTCTAGGTAGGTTGTATGCACAGATTTCCCCTCATCAAGGGCCTTGGTGACTGTCTAGAAGTTCACCAGTTTTAACAGGCATGATCTCCCTTTGACAAATCCAGTTTGAGTAGAGTCAAGCGTTTGGAGGTTACCAATGTCTTTGCTGATAAGGTCCATGATGATTCTCTCTGTGACCTTGTAGATAATTCTAGTCAGACTAATAGGTCTATAGTTCCCGAGGTCAATGGAAGCACCACTTTTGTACAGGGACATAATGGTGGCCCTTTTTCATTCAGCTGGGATAGCTGGGAAATCATAGCAGCTGAGAGGTATGGTTGCATTCTCCATGCCTCTGATGCAGTGGGCTACTCTGTGGTTACTGCACCTTGTAGATATGGAACAATACCACTTTGCATTACTCCTCTGTAAAGATCAAGTATGGATTTTACGTAATGAAACATCCAGAAATATGAAATGCCATCAGTTATTTTACTTAATGTTATGCTCCTAAACTGTGGGCAACATTACAGGAAGGAACGAATAGAGTTTTAAGAAAATATGACTTTCCAAAAAAAGTCTGCATAAGAAATGTACTTATTTATATCTATTTGATGTATAAATCTGCTTTAATCAGAGGAATATTTCATCAAGGAAGAGAGTATAGCAGGAAACTAAAATCCCAGCAAGAAAAAAAACTGTACACGAGTAAAGCAGGAAATATATGCTACAGAAACAATAAGAGCACTAAGGCGAATAAACTTAGCAAGATTTGAATTGGAAGCAGGTGCTATATTTCTTAGAAATAGACAATACAGTTATATCTACAATAGATGGATACACATAAAATGGGAGAAACTGTTGAGTAGAGGCTGAGAGGATGAGGGTAGAAACAATAGGCAGTAAAGAGTTGTGCAAGAATGAATGTAGACATTTATTAGCTGATTAGAGAGTAGGAGAGGGGCAAAACCTATCTGAATTCAATGAATGACCTTTTTCTTTGCCTTCCAGGTTTCATCTCTTATATGTGTTAGAATATATTAAAGAAAATATGTAAGTATAAGGGGTTACTTTGTACCATTTCATGTAAAATAAATCATTGGTTGCTTACAGTGTAAATGAGCCAGTTTATATATATATATATATATATATATATATATATATATATATATATGTGTGTGTGTGTGTGTGTGTGTGTGTGTGTGTAGGGGCGGCCATGGTGGTGCAGTGGTTAGCATTTTTGCCTCACAGCAAGAAGTTCTCCGGTTCGAGCCTCGGCTGGGGTGCCTTCTGTGCGGAGTCTGCATGCCCTTCCTGTGGTTGCGTGGGTTTCCTCCGGGTGCACCGGTTTCCTCCCACATCCCAAAGACATGCAGTAGATGGATTGGGCACTCTAAATTGGCCCTAGGTATGAGTGTGTGCATGTGTGTGCCTTCTGTGGAAGGTTGTGCACCGGGCTACTCGACACTGTAAAACTCCACTGCCAATCATGAGCGGACAGGTGATCCGCTGTGGCGACCCCTAACTGGAAAAAGCAGAAAGAAGAAGAATGTGTGTATGTGTGTGTGTGTGTGTGTGTGTGTGCGTGTGTGTGTGTGTGCGTGTGTGTGTGGATATATATATATATATATGGAGCCCTATCATATGATAGAAACCTCATTTGACTGAAACGCATTTGACTGAAACCGTAAGACTGAAATTTCAATAGACTAAAAAGTCACTTGACTGAAACCCATAATACTGAATTTCAACATGCTAAATTGTAAACTGGACCATATAAAACCAGACTAGGTGGGGAGCTATGCCCCCCACACCCCCATTGTGGGGGTCTGTGCCCCCCCACACCCCTCCTAACTATATAGACAGTAACTCCAGGATTGCACTACAGTGGGGAAATGGAAGCACCTTTCACGTACCTTACAGTAGTCTACATGCTGCCACTACTATGCCCTTTTCCACACTGTAGTGTGATCCTGGAGTTAGTATATATTGTTGGGGGTGTGTGGGGGTCACCTAGTCTGGTTTTATATGGTCCAGTTTAAAATTTACTGTGTTGAAACTGAGTATTATGGGTTTCAGTCTTATGGGTTTTAGTCAAGTGACTTTTCAGTGTTTTGAAATTTTTTGAAATTTCAGTCTTATGGTCTTAGTCAAATGAGTTTCAGTCAAATGAGGATTCATATGATAGGGATCCCTATATATATATATATGTATATATATATATATATATATATATATATATATATATATATATATATATATATATATATATATATGTGTGTGTGTATATATATATATATATATATATATATATGTATATATATATATATATATATATATATATCTATATATATATATGTGTATATATATATGTATATATATATATATATATATATATATATATATATATATATATATATATATATATATATATATGGGTCCCCTTCAGAAGGTCGAACTTTTAAAAGCATCGAACTTTTAAAAGTTTGAATGGTCTGAATGGGGATCTCCATACACAGCGGAATGGGAAGATTTCCCTTTACCGCAATGTAGTGGTATCTCAGAGTTGGTATATTTAAATAACGGGGGTGTGTGGGGAGTGCAGGGGGCTAGCACTTAGTTTTTTTTTTTTATTTATTTTTTTCACATTTTCGAACATTCAAATGTTTGATCATATGGTCTCGACCATATGAAAGTTGAACATTTGGATGTTTGATTATGTGAAGTAGACCCATATATATATATATATATATATATATATATATATATATATATATATATATGTGTGTGTGTGTGTGTGTGTGTGTGTGTGTGTGTGTACAAAAAGGAAATTAGTATAATCATGTAATTTTGGTATAAATGCATTGCAGAGATAAATTATATATATAATCTGTATTGTTCAGAAAACTATGTAGGATGATCTGTTTGGAAGCATTTCAGAAAAAAACTCTGGAGAAAATGAATGACCAGTTAGTTACATATAGAAGATTATGACTGGGTTGCTGATCATAACCGGCTTATTATGTGTTGGAGACATGGATGCCAACAAATGTATTCTTGATGTGAATCTTGGCACTCTTGTCAAGAACACATGATAAAGGTTTATGTTCAGAGGATTTATTATAATTCTTTGTAGTGCATGGAGCTTTATCTGCTCCGTGTACTACTAGTCACAGGAAAAAAAAGTCCTAAGTATTTTTCTGGCTTTCAAAGCTGTAAAACACTTACTGAGAGTTGTTAGAAAGACAGTGTAATAATCGTCTTATGTTACAGAAGGTCAGAGGCAGATTACTGGCACAGACAGCAGGCAGAAACCAATCTTTACTTTTTTTAATTCTACTGCTGTCATTTGCTGGTCTGTACTAGCAGGTTTAACTGACTAGTGAGATACCTGATCTTAACAACAGAAGAAGGGATGCTTAAGAATTGTTGAGATCAGTTCTCATGCTATAGAACCACTTAACTGGTTTGCTTTTTTTCATGATACCGTAGCATAATTACTGCCCTACATGTATTACAATATTATTATGCTCTTCTTTATACCTTTTGATGTATAAATCTGCTTTAATGCTGTGCATGTTTAACTACAAAGAGACCAAAAGTTAAATCCTATATGCCTACAGTTCAATATTGTGACATGCTAAGCAAATCCCTTAACATATTTCTTTTTTTGATTATTGTTTGAAAAATGCATATTTGAGTTCCATAGCAACATTAACAATAAACTCACAGTACAGCAGCACAACAATACACCAGATAAATAGCCTGCTCCACAGGACAGCCAACTGGAAAAGCATAAAATGGAGCAGAATAAAATGATGACCAGCAGTTATAAAAAATAAAACGTCTTTATTGGAATCCAAACGTAAGCGCTTTCACAGTTACAAAGACTGCTTCATCAGACGATAGTATGAATCAAAAACCTTCATTCCTTAAATATAGTGCTCAACATTCAAACGCACTACCTTCCTAACTGCTTGTTACACATTTAAAGAAATTCCATCATTGCTACTGCAGGAACAGCTAATACTACATACATTTACTAAAACTAGTTTCATTCAAAGGGTGGATGGGAGGGTGCCCTAACGGTAAAGGTGTTTGCCTTACAAACTCAAGGTACAGGGTTTGAGTTTCACAAGGGATAATTGGCTAGGCTTACAATGGCTCACAAGGGCAGTTAACCTAGTACTAACCTATGAACCTATAAAATGCATAACTGTAACCACATTGTCTATATAATATAATATATAAAAATAAACTAATTTACAAAATATATAGCTGACTCCTTTTGCTCAAATCACTCAGTTTAATAGCACTAAGAATGCTTTCTTTCATTTGCATTCTTGAAGTAGTGCACTCTTTGGCATGATTGTAGCGATTACATACCAAATATGAACAATGCTTTTCCTACAACAGATAGGATACAGGCATACCTCTCAACTTCTTAGAGCAAGAAATCTGGACAAAGCCATAAATAAAAGTGGGCCAAAGGCCTAAAATAGGCTCAGTTTTTAAATATTGCTCTTAACAAACTTAGAAAGTTGATAGAATAACAGGTTTTGCATTAGCATGACTTTTCTGAAGGGTATGAAGTCTGAAACTCAAATGTCTGTCATTATTGTCTAACTTCAGTCTTTAATGATTTGCCACTAATTTGCCAGAAAAACACAATTTTATGAAAAATGGACAAAAATATGAGGCAAAAATCTGGACATTCTGTGAAAATCTGTACAGTCGAGAGGTATGGATACAGGGGCCATTATCTCTGTTAATCTGCCAGCTAGACAAGCAATCTTCAGTAATTACTCTTTCATCCAAGCTGAAATGTATTTAACAATACAAACATCAGCATTATTTGTTTTAAGACAGGAAACAGCTTAAGGAGTGGTAATCACAAGCTTTTAGAATGTAACAGAACAATTCTTTATATGTCAAATACTATGTAATGTAATTAATCTCTGTAAATAGTCTGTAATATGTAATGCTGGTATTATGTAATGCTGTATCTGCTTACCCTTGGAGCTTTTCTCTCTGGGCCTCCGCTGAAAATGGACATGCATCCAGTCGGACTATCCCGGTCAACAAATGTAAAATAAAAATAAAAAAAATGTATGATTTTTTTTATTTAGTCACTTTCAAAGATATCAAAACAATTTAGGTTTAAAATGGAAACAATATCTAAAATTTTTTTGTTTGAGACACAAAATATAGAAGGAAAATTGAAAAGAATAAAAAAGAAATAGACTTTGTATGGCTTATATTTCGCAATGAAAAAACTAAGAAGCTTTTTTTGCACTCATACTATGTAGACGTATTTGTAGATGTCCAAAATAATGTAACTACTATTTCCTTAACCACCAGATACTTATATAGCCCTGAATAATTTTGCTTACCAAGATATATAAACAATATTTGTTTTAAAGGTATATATGCCCGACTGACCAAAGGAAAAAAAAAAGTTAAATTTTTATACTAAACTTACTTTCCAAATTAGCCACCATTTACCTACAGAATTATCTGTGTGTTTTTGCACTTAAGGTAACTGAGAAAGTGTTACTGGACAAAGTAGGAATGGTTATGATTTGTTAAAGCTAATAAAGAAATTATACTGAATCTGGACTTTGATTGTACTGGCAAAACTTAATTTGTGGCAGTTAGCACAGAGTATTGACTGCTCTGAACTGTTAATAAGCTGTTTCCTATAACCAAGGGTACATGGGCTTGATTCCTTCCAGCTCCATTTGCCTACTGTATGATTCTGTGCAAGTCACTTAACCAGACAGTGTTTCCTGTTTGCATGTGAAAAGGGATATTTGTATCCTATGGGCTTACATGGTTAACAAATGTATAAAATAGCAAACAATAAGGGTCTATATTATAAGATTGAAAGTTCAGGTACTTGAATACCTAAAACTCGATCTCTAAATGTCGAAACTTAAAAACTGCAAACGGCCACTTCTACACAGGTAAAGAATTCGCTTGGCCGTATTAAACAAAACAAACTTTTAAACCCAAATAAAGTGGGGGGCTGTGCCCCCCAACTAAATATACCAACTCTGAGATTGCTCTTCATTGGAAAAAAGGGCAAACTCCCCATAATGGCCGAGTGAATTCTTTCCCTGATGAAAAATTTGTGGAAGTGGCCATTCGCATTTTTCAGCTTTCGACATTTACAGATGGAGCTTTAGGTATTTGAGTACCTAAAGTTTCGATCTTGTAATATAGACCCAAAAATAAAAATACCTTGTGTTGATATGAGCCCATTTTTGCATATACTTAGTAAATATGCAACCATTTTTGCCAATATCTTGTTTTTTGTGGGTATTTGATTAACATACATCATATGACTGAGTGATCAGATGAAATATACTTTTTCTGATACCACTTTAATATGAATGAAAATGACTAGGGTTTTTGTTAATTGCAATAAACAGTGATTTACAGTATTACTAATACATTAGTTGAGTTGGTAAATCCTAATATGCCTGTTTTCATGGGTGGCCTGAGGCGATATTTACGCAAACTACCAGAAAATTGGCCTGGATACATGCAAAATGCCCCTGCTGTCTGTTGGACATTTTATCTTTTGTAAAGATGCAATAGATGATTGCATTTCATGTAGTGACACTGCAAAGGCTGGATGAGTGATCCAGGAATTGCTGGAAGAAGGATTGATCAGGGGTTGCTGTTGGTGATATTGTAAAACACAGATGACGTCTCTTAGGTATGAGTTCTTGGTGAAATAAAATAATAAATTCTATAGGATGAGGTTAGTACACCAGGAAATATGATACTTAATGCTGGATAGGTCAAGAGAGAGATCATTCATAACTATTGGTATACTGAAGAATTAATGCTGGTAGAAGCCAAAAAATTTGCTGTGAGTAAAAATAGAAAAATCTGTTATCACACATGAATGTAAATAAAGATTTGTTGAATCAATAAATATTTAAAGATAATTCTTTTTATATGGACAAAGGTTATGATTTTGGTTTTACATAAACATGGATTAAAAGTTTGCTGAGCAGTAGTTTATCAGTAAGACTGAACTTAAAGGAAACATCACCTTTGAACTAAAAACATGTATTTTCTTTTCATTGTGTCCTTTGCTGTCTGAGCTATTTTAATGCCTAAAATCACTTTATTTACTTCTTGTAAAAATGTAATGTGTTTTTCTCCAAAATGGTTAACATGGAGCTTGCCATATCAATGTGATCTCATTTTAGTGCTGCCATGTCCCTTTCCCAGAATCCATTTCAAATCATCTTTATATGACTCATGCTAGACCTAATGATGTCATGTTGTCTTTCTATTCCCATGACATAAAATGGAAGTAGTGTTAGTCATAGACATCTTACTCACCTTCTGTAAAAGAATAATTGCATTTTTTTCCTGAATGGCCATCATAGACCTGTCCCTGAATTTGTTTAATATATTCACAGTAGTTATATAGCTTCAGCCAAAGAAAGTGACTAAATTGCAAGGATTGTCATTTTGTATTCCAAATGAGCAATGACAAACCATCTGCCCAGGACTCTTCTTGAAGTATCAAAGCTATCACAGCAATTTAAGAGTTGTTAATCAACACGTCAAAGAACTGGCTCTGCTACTCACCAGTGTCTAAAACAGTAATATGTGTTTTTTTTCCGCCTGAATGTTGGAGAAATCTGAAAAAAAATGCTTGCTGTATTGCTCAAAAGCATTTTACAAGCACTGTGCTGAAAAAAACAGAGCTATCTGTTCTTGAATATGTGCTGTGAATTTTCTTTTACTTTTGTGCAGAAGGATATGGACTGGATTTCTGACTCTATAGCGCAGCATAAGGGGGAGTGCTGTACTCTTGAGTGTGTTGTCCTTTGAATGAGACTGTAGCTCTCAACTGAACTGGGACAAATTTCAACAGAATCAAGGACAAATCCATAAGTAATCAGGGACAGTTTTTTAAATATTATTACTTGTAACTTGAGACATAGACAGAACAGAATGATGTAAATTAAGGTATACTTTCTTAAGTCACAGAAGTCTATAACGCTAATTATTGTTATTATTTATTAAGTGTAATTCACAACCTTTTCTCCAAAAGTCACCAATTTCAGGAAGGCTTAAGAAGGACAGAGCTAAAACTTGAGTCAAAATCAGGGGTGAGCATGACAATCAGGGAGAGTTGAGAGGTATGGATGAGACATTAAACCAAAGACCCATCTGCTTGAGTTGGTAGTAGCTTGGGTGTATTTAAAAGATTCCATGGCACCTAACAAAAAGAGTAGAAGTTCTTTATTTTTTCTTTTAAAAAACAATATGTAGAACACTATTTACAAAATTACATATTTACAAATTTATACAGTGTACAGTTTTCCATTCCTTTTTGTTATTGTCATACAATCACAGACATCTCACTTTTCATTATTATGTTAAACTTCTATCTTCATTATATTATCTGACCCCCACTCCTTTTTCCACAACCACCAACTAATTTATAAACCATTAAACATAATTTAATTTAGCCATTCATTTAAAATGGTCCAAGCTACATAAATAATCTTTTATCTTGTTCACTAACATATTCCTTATTTGCATGGATATGATATCCATACATAATCATATCCATATTTATTTCAATTACTTCCATTATATTTTCAAAGAATTTTTTTATACAATTTTTCCACAATTTTGCAAATCTTATACATTATAAGAAAACATGTTCTAAAGTTTCTTCTTTGCCACAATAAATACAAACACGTTCACTATGTTTTTAATGGTATATTTCCCTTTACTGGTAATATATTAATCACTAATCTCCATAAAAAAATCTTGACATTCTAATTGCTTATTATACCATGCTTTTCATACCTTTATAGCTTTAACCTTTTCATTTGCTAGCTCAGCCCAAGGAATAACACAATAATATTGCATCATGATATTTTTATACCACACTTTCTTCCCATTCTCTATTTTATCAATCTTTATTTTCCATAAAATATTTTTTTCTTGATAACATCTCATTACTTAATTTAAATATACATTTTCTCTTTTGAATTATTTCAACATATCCCACTGCCACTTATAGTTGTACTTTAGTAAATTTACTAACTTTTAATTTTCATCATTATCCAAATCAAAACTTTATACAAATTCTAAGAAGCAGCAAAAACAATTGGATTTATTAATCCTAACTCCCCATCTTCCTTGTCTGTATACATGACTCTCCTCATTAATGGATTCAATACTGAATCCCATATAAAAGAAAAACAATTACTTGTAGCATTTCCTTTTCATAGATTATTGGCAACATAAAGATACTAGCTGAATATACAATCATTGTCAGTATAAGTGAGTTAATCAAATAAACCATTTTATTAAACTTAGCTGGTATGTTTTCCGAAAAAACAATAAAGCTCATTTATTTCATCTAGTATCCTATTCCACTATTCCTCATTTACATTTTTACTCCCAAATCTTGTTCTTAACACAGAGATTTATTTAATTGAGAAGGATACTATTGCTATCTTTACTACATCATCCTTTACTTTCTTCATTAATTAAAGTCATGCCTGTTATATTTAAACACTGATGTCTATAACACAAATGCTTTCAGCCAGAATTAATTTCTCATAATCAATACAATTTCATCTGCATAAGTAAACATGACTGGAATTTTTATCCCTTCATTAATAGTATAAGTAGCACCTCTTATGTGGAAGTTTACCTCTGTAATACATTCATAACTAATGCAAATAATGTACTACTCATAGGACATCCCTGATGTATGCAATTCTTTATATCTGTTTCTTTCCTTAACCATCCATTCACTAAAATTTTACTTTATTTTTATTATATGCAGAACAATGTACATTCTTAATTTTCTTACTAATGTTATACTCTTCCATGATTGTCTGCAAAAGTCCATGTTGTCAATATCAATAGCAAAAGCTTTATTTAAATCTATCATGAAACTGGTCTCATCAGTCCTGTTTATAATATCATCTACAATTTCCCTCACTATGAATAATAATTCCTGACATCCTTTCCCCTTTAAACTATATATGCTATCTTCCATAACACTTTTCAATTTACTTTCCATTACCTTTTGAATTATTTTTATAAAAATCATATAGCCTGTATTGTTCAATACTATAGATCTCCAATTTGTATTTGTATTTTTTCTTCCTTTTTCTATAAACAATTTTAAGTATACCACTGCATAAATCTTTATACATAAAACCCTCATTTAACCACTTATTTAACTTAAGTATTTTTGTCAATCCATAAAATTCTTATAAAATCAGTATCCTATGTACCCTCTGATCCTTAAAGTGACTGTACATTAACTTATCTAAGTGCCTCATCTAATTCACATAAGGAAATCTCATTTTCCAACTTCTTATTTTCTTGTTTTGTCAATTTCTGGACATGACATTTTTTTTGTACTTTCTATCTTGAAACACTTTCTTTACATAATTATGATATTCATAATTTGTTCCTGAGATCTTATTACCTCTTTTCTATCATCTTTTGTTTCTCTTATTATACTAGTATTCTCTTTAACTATGCTACTCAAATAATCTGATACCTCTTCTTTACCCTGTAAATAATATTTTTGCTTAAATAATAAGTCTTTAATTTTCTCTCAATTCTTTTCATAAATTTTCCATTCTATCACATAGTATTCTATATTTTTCCTTTCAAAATCCTTTAAAGCATCCATACGCATTGTTTTATCATTTATTTTTCTCTCTTTCTTACATCTGTCATTCAAAGAAACATTTTTATATTTTTCTTTCAAAGATAGCTACCACTCAGCCCAGTTTTTATAACATACTCTAGGGGAAATATGATCTTTCCATAAACACATACTTATTTTTTTATTTTCATCCCATAATTTCTCATTTATTCTTATTATTTTTCCCAGTCTGATATATTCAGTATTTTTTTGTATTTCTATCCATATGGCTGAGTGATCTGAAAATTACCACATTTTATTACTTCAAAAAATTTCTCAACATCATTTCCTCTCTTCTTCTGTTTTCCTCAAAAAATCACAATTAAACTCTCCCATTGATGTTATATTCATATTAATTACTACGTAATTCAAAATTTTATAAAATTTCCCTTTCTTTGCTTGTAACATAGGCATACAATGCTATCATTCTATATACCTGATTATGCCATCCAAGATCTACATTAGTTAATCTTCCCATCTCTGCCATTGTTATGCTCAGCATTTTCAATGACTTTCTACAAAGTACAGCTATTTTACAGTTATCCAATTAAACTTTTTTTTCTGTCTCATACTGTTTTGCCAATAGATTTTTTTAACTGTTACTATTGTCCAATTAATATCTTTCTTGCCACATACTTCAGAATCTTTTTGTATATTATCTTTTGTTTCAGTTTTCTATTTAGCCTTATCTTAATTAAGTAGCTGGGCATTTTGTTAACAGACATGGAGAAAAATGTCTTTGTTTTTCTTTAGTATTTTAGCACAGCCTATTCTATCTAGAGGGGGATGTTAAGAAATTGAATGAACTAGAAAGTAAATTTATCTTGAATTATAGGACTTTATTCCCTAAAGACCTTAACCCTGAGGCAAATTTGGTGAATTAATAAGCTTATTAGATGTTTTTGAAAACTTAAAAAAATGTTAAAAATATTACGTTTATTAAAAGTGGTAGAAATAATCTTTATATTTTTTATAAAAGCATTTAAGATGTATTTATAAAATTTATAAAATGTGTATATGTTAAAATGTGATGGTTCATAGGTTCATAGGTTCATACTAGGCTATCTGCCCTGAGGCAATTATAAGCCTAGCCCGATTCTGTATGGCTTACGCCACCCCTTGATTTGAGTATACTGTGCCCTTTAAGGTTTAGTTTACTGTGCCTCTGTCTAATAGTGACACAGGAGTAATCCCTGGGACAAACCTACGATCCCCCATCCGCCTATCAAGATTCTTCTTGAAGAGATTCAGTGAGGTGCTCTGCCTCACATGAACAGGAATTCTATTCCAGAGCAAAGGGAACCTCTGGGTTATGAACCTGTCCCTCCAGCAAGTTCTATTTATTTCTGTGCTGAGGTTCAAGTCCCTCGAGCGTGTGGCTCTAAGGGATTTAGATTTACTGAGGTGGAGCATGTCCATCAATTCTGGATTTGACATAGTTTTGTATGTCAGGCATAGATCGCCTCGAAGTAGACGGTATGCAACTGAGTAGAGCTGGAGTTTTTTTTTAACCGAGCAGCATATGGCATCTCTTGGTGAGATACCTTTGGGGTCTTTCTAATTGCTGCAGGTGTTGGGTAAGGTACATCCCAAAAGGGGCATTGTATTCTATGATGGGCCTGATGAGGGATGAATAAAGGGGCACGATTACCTCTCTTGATCTAGATGTGAAACCCTTCGTGATGAGGTGGGCTATGTAGAAGGTCTTTCTAACCACTTTGGCAATGTGGTTTTCAAAGGAGAGATTGCTATCAACTTGGGTCCCCAGGTCCCTAATAACTTTCTCTGTACTTAATGGGTTTCTGCCTATGCGGTAATTTGTGGGCACATTGTTTTTGGCATTTAGCTTTAGACCATGGTGCTGGCACCAGTTATCTGTCTCTGTGAGACCTTTTTGAAGGATGTTTGTGTCAGCTGGAGAGTTGATTATGGCACCCAGTTTGCAGTCATCTGCGAACTTGGTGAGCCATAGTCCTCCCACGTTTGCCTGTACCTCGGAAAAGTATATACCGAACAAGATGTACAGACACACAGAACAATATGCTCAGAATTAGTCCAAAATGATACAAAAATCACTGAACCCACAGACATTGCCAACATACTGGCAGACAGGTTCAGTGCAAACTTCACCTCTTCCCCCCTAAAGGAGAGATAACTATCCCAGCGGAGTGTAGCCTCCCAGACATCTCAAATGCGCAGGTGAAAGCTGCTCTCTCTAAAGCTAAAACACAGCATCAATGGGACCGGATGGTGTCCCCAGCTGTGTGCTACACGAGCTAAATGAGGAGTTAAACCAGCACATAAGGCAGCTGTTTAATCTCAGCCTTACCACAGGATATGTGCCCAAGGAGTGGTGTACGGCAACTGTGGTCCCACTCCACAAAGGCGGTGCCTCTACGGACCCTGGTAATTACCGCCCATAAGCAACAAGTCTAGTCTGCAAAGCTATGGAGAGGATCATAATGGAGCTCATAAACAAAGATATAGGGGACTTGCAGACATTGGACCCGACCCAGTTTGGCTTCGTCAAGGGAAGATCATGCCTTTTGAACTTGGTCGACGTCTTCGAAACAGTCACCAAGGCCATTGATGAGGGAAAGGCAGTCCATACAGCCTACCTTGACCTTGCAAAGGCTTTTGACACAATACCCCACTGGTATTGTAGAAAAACATACCAGCTTAAATGTAAACCCATATGTCACAAGATGGGTTGCAAACTGGCTTAAGGACAGAACCCACAGGGTTAGAGTTGCTGGCGCTATGTCAGACTCCAAGCCGGTCACAAGTGGTGTCCCACAGGGCTCGATCCTTGGCCCCCTATTGTTCGGCATCTACTTCTCAGAAGTACAGGCCAACATGGGAGGACTTTGGCTGACAAAGTTTGCAGACGACTGCAAACTGGGCGCCACAGTGGAAAGTGCATCGGACACGGATATCCTTCAGAAGGGACTCATGGAAACAGATAGCTGGTGCCAGAGCCATGGCCTGAAGTTAAACGCCAAAAAATGTATAGTCATACCCTTAGGGAAAAACAAGGTAACCCCAAGCTACCATATAGGTGGCAATCCACTAAGCACAGAAGAGGTTATCAGGGACCTGGGGACCCAGGTTGACAGTGGCCTTTCTTTTGACACTCACGTTGCTAAAGTGGTTAGAAAGACCTTCTACATTGCCCACCTGATCATGAAGGGATTCACATCTAGATCTAGTGAGGTCATTGTTCCCCTGTACTCTTCACTTATCAGACCAATGATCGAGTACAATGCCCCATTCAGGATGTATCTCACCCGACATCTGCAGCAATTGGAGAGACCCCAAAAGTTCCTCACCAAAAGGATAAAGGGACTCCAAAATCTGTCATATGCTGCCAGACTGAAGAAACTCCAGCTCTATTCAGTTGCATACCATCTGCTCAGAGGTGACATGTGCCTGACATACAAGGCCATGTCCAACCCAGAATTAATGGACATGCTCCACCTCAAAAAATCCAAATCCACCAAAACCACTAGAGCAAGCGACTTAAACCTTAGCACGGACATAAATAGGACATGCTGGAGGGATAGATTTATCACTCAGAGACTCCTATGCTGTGGAATAAAATCCGGTCCATGTGAGGCAGAGCACCTGCTGGCTCTGTTCAAGAGAAATCTTGACCTGTGGATGGGAGATCGTGAAGTTTACCCGGGAATCATCTCTGTGTCACTGCTGGACAGAGGCACAACAAACTAATGGGCACAGTATTTTTTCATATAAGGGGTGGCGTAAGCCACAAAAATTTGGGCTAGGCTTATAAATGCCTTAGGGCAGATAGCCTAGTATAAACCTATGAACCTATAAGAGTGGTCCCAGGACAGAACCCTGTGGGACGCCACTTGTGACTGGTTTCGAGTCTGACATGGCTCCAGCAACTCTCACTCTGTGGGTTCTGTCTTTGAGCCAGTTTGCGACCCATCTTGTGACATAGGGGTTTATATTTAAGCTGGATAGGTTATCTATGATGCCCGAGTGGGGTATTGTGTCAAATGCCTTTGCAAGGTCCAGATAGGCTGTGTGGACTACCTTCCCTTCATCTATGGCTTTGGTGACTGTTTCGAAGAAGTCAACCAGGTTCAAAAGGCAGGATCTGCCCTTGACAAAGCTGAACTGGGTAGGATCTAGTGTCTGTAGGTCCCCAATGTCTTTGTTTATGAGCTCCATGATGATCCTCTCCATAGCCTTGCAGACTAAGCTAGTCAGGCTTATGGGGCGATAGTTTCCAGGGTCCGTAGAGGCTCCACCTTTGTGGAGTGGGACCACTGTTGCTGTACGCCATTCTGTGGGCACATATCCTGTAGTGAGGCTGAGATTGTATAGCTGTTTTATTTGAGGGATTAGTTCCTCTTGGAGTTCATGTAGGACGCAACCTGGGATGCCATCTGGTCCCATGGTAGCAGTGTTTTTTGCTTTGGAGAGGGCTTAAGAAGGACATTTAAAATGGGGGCATGACAATCGGGGAAAAAAGGGGGGCATTAAACCAAAGACCCATCTGCTTGAGTTGGTAGTAGCTTAGGTGTATTTAAAAGATTCCATGGCACCTAACAAAAAGAGTAGAGGTTCTTTATTTTTTCTTTTAAAAAACAATATGTAGAACACTATTTACAAAATTACGTATTTACAAATTTATACAGTGTACAGTTTTCCATTCCTTTTTGTTATTATCATACAATCACAGACATCTCACTTTTCATTATTATGTTAAACTTCTATCTTCATTATATTATCTGACCCCCACTCCTTTTTCCACAACCACCAACTAATTTACCATTAAACATAATTTAATTTAGCCATTCATTTAAAATGGTCCAAACTACATAATCTTTTATCTTGTTCACTAACATATTCTTTATTTGCATGGATATGATATCCATACATAATCATATCCATATTTATTTCAATTACTTCCATTATATTTTCAAAGAATTGTTTTACACATTTTTTCCACAATTTTGCAAATCTTATACATTATAAAAAAACATGTTCTAAAGTTTCTTCTTTGCCACAACAAATACAAACATGTTCACTGTGTTTTTAATGGTATATTTCCCTTTACTGGTAATATATTAATCACTAATCTCCATAAAAAAATCTTGACATTCTAATTGCTTATTATACTATGCTTTTCATACCTTTATAGCTTTAACATTTTCATTTGCTAGCTCAGCCCAAGGAATAACACAATAATATTGCATCATGATATTTTTAAACCACACTTTCTTCCCATTCTCTATTTTATCAATTTTTATTTTCCATAAAATATTTTTTTCTTGATAACATCTCATTACTTAATTTAAATATACGTTTTCTCTTTTGAATTATTTCAACATATCCCATTGCCACTTATAGTTGTACTTTAGTAAATTTACTAACTTTTAATTTTCATCATTATCCAAATCAAAACTTTATACAAATTCTTAGAAGCAGCAAAAACAATTGGATTTATTAATCCTAACTCCCCATCTTCCTTGTCCGTGTATATGACTCTCCTCATTAATGGATTCAATATTGAATCCCATATAAAAGAAAAAACAATTACTTGTAGCATTTCCTTTTCATAGATTATTGGCAACATAAAGATACTAGCTGAATATGCAATCTTTCTCAGTATAAGTGAGTTAATCAAATAAACCATTTTATTAAACTTAGCTGGTATGTTTTCCGAAAAAACAACAAAGCTCATTTATTTCATGTAGTATCTTATTCCTCATTTACAGTTTTACTCCCAAATCTTGTTCTTAACACAGAGATTTATTTCATTGAGAAGGATACTCTTGCTATCTTTACTACATCATCAGGTCCTTTACTTTCTTCTTTAATTAAAGTCATGCCTGTCATATTTAAACACTGATGTCTATAACACAAATGCTTTCAGCCAGAATTAATTTATCATAATCAATATAATATCATCTGCATAAGTAAACATGACTGGAATTTTTATCCCTTCATTAATAGTATAAGTAGCACCTCTTATGTGGAAGTTTACCTCTCTGACTAATACATTCATAACTAATGCAAATAATGTACTGCTCATAGGACATCCCTGATGCATGCAATTCTTTATATCTGTTTCTTTCCTTAACCATCCATTCACTAAAATTTTACTTTATTTTTATTATATGCAGAACAATGTACATTCTTAATTTTCTTACTAATGTTATACTCTTCCATGATTTTCTGCAAAAGTCCATGTTGTCAGTATCAATAGCAAAAGCTTTATTTAAATCTATCATGAAATTGGTCTCATTAGTCCTATTTATAAGATCATCCACAATTTCCTTCACTATGAATAATAATTCCTGACATCCTTTCCCCTTTAAACTATATATGCTTTCTTCCATAATACTTTTCAATTTACTTTCCATTATCTTTTGAATTATTTTTATAAAAATCATATAGCCTGTATTGTTCAATACTATAGATCTCCAGTTTATATTTGTATTTTTTCTTCCTTTTTCTATAAACAATTTTAAGTATACCACTGCATAAATCTTTATACATAAAACCCTCATTTAACCACTTATTTAACTTAAGTATTTTTGTCAGTCCATAAAATTCTTATAAAATCAGTATCCTATGTACCATCTGATCCTTAAAGTGACTGTACATTAACTTATCTAAATGCCTCATCTAATTCACATAAGGAAATCTCATTTTCCAACTTCTTATTTTCTTGTTCTGTCAATTTTTGGACATGACATTTTTTTTTTGTACTTTCTATCTTGAAACACTTTCTTTACATAATTATGAAATTCATAATTTGCTCCTGAGATCTTATTACCTCTTCTCTATCATCTTTTGTTTCTCTTATTATACTAGTATTCTCTTTAACTATGCTACTCAAATAATCTGATACCTCTTCTTTACCCTGTAAATAATATTTTTGCTTAAATAATAAGTCTTTAATTTTCTCTCAATTCTTTTCATAAATTCTCCATTCTATCACATAATATTCTATATTTTTCCTTTCAAAATCCTTTAAAGCATCCATACGCATTGTTTTATCATTTATTTTTCTATCTTTCTTACATCTGTCATTCAAAGAAACATTTTTATATTTTTCTTTCAAAGATAGCTACCACTCAGCCCAGTTTTTATAACATACTCTAGTGGAAATATGATCTTTCCATAAACACATACTTATTTTTTTATTTTCATCCCATAATTTCTCATTTATTCTTATTATTTTTCTCAGTCTGCTATACTCAGTATTTTCTTGTATTTCTATCCATATGGCTGAGTGATCTGAAAATTGCCACATTTTATTACTTCAAAAAATTTCTTAACACCATTGCCTCTCTTCTTGTTTTCCTCAAAAAATCACAATTAAACTCTCCCATTGATGTTATATTCATATTAATTACTACGTAATTCAAAATTTTATAAAATAAAATGTCCCTTTCTTTGCTTGTAACATAGGCATACAATGCTATGATTCTATATACCTGATTATGCAATCCGAGATCTATATTAGTTAATCTTCCCATCTTTGCCATTGTTATGCTCAGTATTTTCAATGACTTTCTACAAAGTACAACTATTTTACAGTTATCCAATTAAACTTTTTTTCTGTCTCATACTGTTTTGCCAATAGATTTTTTTTAACTGTCACTATTGTCCAATTAATATCTTTCTTGTCACATACTTCAGACTCTTTTTGTATATTATCTTTTGTTTCAGTTTTCTATTTAGCCTTATCTTAATTAAGTAGCTGGGCATTTTGTTAACAGACATGGGGCAAAGTGTTTTTGTTTTTCTTTAGTATTTTAGCACAGCCTATTCTATCTAGAGGAGGATGTTAAGAAATTGAATGAACTAGAAAGTAAATTTATCTTGAATTATAGGACTTTATTCCCTATGGTCTTTAACCTTGAGGTAAATTTGGTGAATTAATAAGCTTATTAGATGTTTCTGAAGTCTTTAAAAATATTAAAAAATATTGTTAAGTTTGTTAAAAATTATAGAAATAATATTTATATTTTTTATAAAAGCATTTAAGATGTATTTATAAAATGTATAAAATGTGTATATGTTAAAATGTGATGGTGGCACTTTAATCCATTAATTGAAGTTAATTGTTTAAAATTATTAGGGGTTTGCACCTGTATATAAAAGATGGCTGCTTTACACTGTTTTATCCATTGAAGGTGAAAAGCCAAGGTACCAGTGGTTTATTAAATGAGCTGAAAATACTTCTGCAGCATGCCCCTGCTTTTTCTGCACCAATCTTTTGCAAGTCTTGTTTTTATTATCTTAATTTTGCCCTGATTTTGCTTCCCTACTTCCTCTTTATCTTTTATTGGGAACTGTTTCTTCTCTTCATATATTTCCCTCATTTTTGTTTTTTTCTTTATCTTCCTTTTCTCTGGGTTACAATCCATCCATAAATGCTCAATTTTGTTACATTTATAACATGTCAATTCACAATTTTTTTGCATCATGGCCTGTTTCTCCACAAATATAACATTTCCTCTTGTGATGATGTGAGGTCATGCCAGCTATGCAGACAGAGAGAGAGAGAGAGAGAGAGAGAGAGAAGGACAGCGCAAGTATAACACATGCCAGCAAAGCTAGCTGGTATTTTGTAAAGTATTTTATGTTATTTGTATATCAAACAGATTTGTACAGATGCTTGTGTTAAAAAATGTATTTGTAAAACTGCTTGTGTTGAAATGCATCAACAGTGGGTCCTGCTGGACAGAAAGGAAATATATATTTATAGCAAACTAGACTGTTGTAACTGAGGAAATGTATATGTGTAAGCAGATGATGCTGGAAAGGAAGGGGTTATGGTCAGCTCAGCTTACCTTAAGAAAAATTGCCAGAAATTAAATGACTTGGTTTAGGCCATAAAGATTTTATCTCCCAGGCCTGAATACAGCCGGAGATGCAATGTCTGGGAAAGGCCTGGGTTCTTATTGCTCTTAATGGTGAACTAATTGCTACCCTAGGGTACCAGAGGATGGCTGGTTAGTCTCTCCAGGAAGGATGAAAGTATTGGAATTGTTTTACAATCTCCAGATGCCTTAGCAAAGCTCTAGGTGTTTGTAACACACCTGTGCTAAATCCTGGTTCAGTTTCTAGTCAGGAGGGTAGTGTGGGAACCACAGAATCAGATAACCAAATGTGATGTCATTCTATTGCCAGTACTGAAATTATTTTAGATATTAGTGAGAGATGTGATACTGACTCTCAGCACTCTGTTATTGGAACTGGCAAAAAGGACACTCATCCATTTAATCTTGCCTTGCTCTAGCAAGTAAGGAGGGAACAGTAATTCTTCAGTCAGTTAAGAAAATATAGTGAGACTAGTTAAGTATTGTTTTTCTGTATATAACTGAATCTTTCCAGCTGTTTTTTTTTTTTGTTTTTAGATTTCCTGCAAATTGAAACTCTGGTGTTTATTGCAAATAGATATTCAGTATTTTCATGTTTTCTATTTTATTATTAAATATATCTAAATCTTTCATTGTGGATGGTCTTTTAGAAAATATTTTAACCTTTGACAGTAATTGCTTTTACTGTAGGCTTCATGCTTCTGAAAGTCTTGCTGCTTGACCAAACATTACCATTTGTATAAGTATTAAATTTACTAAGAGTAATTGGCTACACTAAGAGCTGGCTGGTGGCCATATCCTACCTTATAGTCTGGGTGAAGGTGGTATACTGGATAAACCTGTGACAGCCTTTCCTAGTGTGTGTGTGTGTGTGTGTGTGTGTGTGTGTGTTCATGTGAAAATCAAATCTCAAAGAGTGTGTGTGTGTGTGTGTGTGTGTCAGCTGCTTGGAACAGGGACACAGAGCACTGGTTTCTGCAGACAGAAAGGTGGAGTCTTATTTGGGGCCTGCAGAGGAAAACTCAGCCCCAGGTCTGGAGTGTGTTCCCTGTGTGTTCTTAAGGGAAATTGTGCTTGGTGCAGAGAATGCATCTGAAAATACTGTATGTATCCATTTTTTTCTTAGTGAATGTCCCCCACTGACATCAGTGGTGAAGATTGAGGCTTCTTGATTTGCTCTAAGGAGGGATGTCACACCTCTTATCATAGTTACTTATCAAATGATCATCTTTTCCACAGAAAAAAAAAACATATTTTCAGTTATCCACAGTATTTTCAACACCTCTGCTACACTCTACATTTACTATACTAGGGATATGAACATTTTTTTCTTTCTCCATTTTCAGTACAACATGTCCCAATCCCCAGCCCATAATTGTCTGTTATCATAGACTTTGCTAATGTCCATAACTTCTTTACAAACTTTGCTTAAACCTTTCTTTAAAGTCCATCTTTCAACTTCAGTTTGAAATTGGACACATATATTCTTTTTTTATTTCTCTGTGAAATGCTTTAACCACATAAGAATTCCTTGGATAACAGTTCCTTTTCTCTCATACTAACCCTATAAACTTCCCAGAACAGAACCAGTTGCATAAACAGTGCCACAAAATGTCTCTTTATGAATAAGACTAAAAGCTCTTACCTCTTGATCCTTCACTCCCAAAATTATCCCAAATGTCATACTTGTCCATTTGCCTTTCTTCTTTGTTTTGAATTCTCACCATGAATTTCCTTTGGTTGTTGACATTTCCTTTCCTCTGTTCATCTCTCATCACTTTTGCTGCAGTTTCTTTAAGTCTCACTGTATGATTTCTTTGCTGGCACTCTTCTTTCAAGATAGCTTCCGGTTCCTCTGATTGAGTTTTGTCCATAAGTTCACCCCATGAAACATCTTTTTTACTCTCCGGCTTGCTCTGCAACAACAATTCACCCAAAATAGCATCCTGCAACCCTCCAGATTGGAGAATGTAATAACACATCCATCACTGTTTTGCTTTATTATTTATTTGGACAGCTGGTGTCCATTTTCAGTGGAGTCCTGGGGAGAAAAACCCCAGAAAAAAATTACAGAATATAAACAATATATATAGCAATAATACAGGTTACAAATATAAAAGGTTAATACAGTAATACAGAGGAATTACATACAAGAATAAGTGTACTACTCTATAGTCAAGTAGCACTGTAGTATACTATAAGCACGCAAACAATATTTACAAAATGTAAAAAGAGAGAGGGTGAAATACAGTAGAATGTTTGAGTGGACTCTCCATAAGCAGAATGGGAATACAGAGAGGTCCTCCTGCAAATACCCTCCATTAGCAGATTGGGAGTTCAGAGAGGTCCTCCTGCAAATACCCTCCATTAGCAGATTGGGAGTTCAGAGAGATCCTTTGCAGGTACATAAATGATTGGTGTGTAGGTATGATTTTAATTGGGTTTTAAAGGTGGTTGTACATGTTTGAAGTCTGAGGTCAGGAGGCAGGATATTCCAGTTTTTTGCAACTTCATTGGTGACGAGAGAATTGCTCCAGCTATTTATACACTGGACACTTTCTAGGAGGGCTTTGTTGGTAGATCGTAACTGCCTGTTAGGATTGTAGAAGGTTATGAGGCTGGACAGAGCAGGGTTTGTTTCAGGATAGTATAGTATTTGGTGTGCCAGGTTGAGTTGGTGATATTGTAGTAAATTTGGGAATTCTAACCAGTGCAGTTTGTTCAGGGATTGGTAGTGGTGGGACCATGATCTGGTGTTGGTAGCGAATCTGGCAATTTTATTATAGCATGTGGAGAGTTTGTTAAGGTCAGTTTTATTTAGGTTTATTAGTACTGGACATGCATATAAGATAGTTGCTAGCAGGTGGGTTCTAGCTTTGGTGATTCTAGCTTCTGAAGTTAGGTATCATTTGCAGCGATATAGGGTCCCTAGCTTTCTGTGGACTTTGGCAACAGTGAGGGATATGAGTTTGTTGTACTTTAGTTGTTGGTCAATGGTGAATCCAAGTAACTTAAATTCTGGTACTGGGGTGATGAGAGTCCTATTACCTGTGGCTATGGAGAAGGTAACATCCTGAGTTTTGGTAGGGTGGAACAGCATAAGCTGTGTTTTCTTTGGGTTTAATATTAGTTGGGAATTATTGAGCCAGTATATTCCATGTCAGTGAAGGATTGTTGTTTTTTTTTGTTGTAGAAGTTTAATGTTGGATGTGGAGCAGATTAGGGTTGTATTGTTGGCGTATTGGACAACTTTGGCACCTGTAGTTGCAGAGTGGAGTTGATTTGTAAAGATGTTGAACAGGAGGGGGCCTAGGATGGAGCCTTGGGGTACACCAACTGTGACTGGTAATGGGGGGGATAGGCAGTTAGTCCATTTGGCAGATTGATGGCGATTGTCCAGATAGCTTTTAAACCACTGTATGGAGGGGCTGTCAAGGTTGAGATTGGTGAGGCAGATTAAGAGTTTATTGTGGGAAACTGTATCAAAGGCTTTGGATAAGTCTAGAAAGTGGCTGTGACAAGATTATCCTGGTTTCTGTATGTGTTTAGTATGTTGGTGAAGTTAATTAGAGTGGTGGTGGTGGTGCTGTGGGATGGACGGAAGCCATGTTGGGAGTTGGATAGGAGGTTGTTAGAAAGAAGGTGAGTGAGGAGTTGATGGTGAATACATCTTTCTAGGATTTTGGATAGTGGTGAGAGGATGGCAATGGGTTGATAGTTGGAGAGGTCGGTGGATGAACCCCCTTTGTGGAGGGGAATGATGTAGGAGGTTTTCCACAAGGTTGGAAGAGTGTGTTCAGTGATAGATCTATTTATTAGTAGTGTGATTGGGTAGGCTATGGCTGCGGATGCTATTTGGAGGTATTTGGCTGGCAGACTGTTGGCAGCAAGGGTGGTAGGTTTGAGTTTTGCTAAGAGTTTTTGGATACTTTATATTGGTACTGGTTTAAGTGAGAAGGGGGTAGACTTAGATTGCTGTGTGGGAAGTTGGAGGAGATTGTTGGGGTTAGTATTGTTTATTAGTTTAAGAATAGAAGTAGTAAAGTAGTCATTGAAAGTGGAGGCTATATGTGTATTTGACCTGACTATATTGAGTGGTGGAGTTGTTGCTTTACTGAGTTGGAGGATGTTGTTAACTGTAGCCCAGAATTTTTGTGGGTTGTTACTAAATTGTCTTTGTAGGGAAATGTAGTAATTTTGTTTGTCAGTCTTAACTTGTTTCTTAGCCTTGTTTCTGAGTATGAATGTTTTGTGTTGGTGCCAGGTTTTCCAAGCCTTATCCCTATCTTTTAGTAAGGCCCTAGTTGTGCTTTGTAGCCATGGGGCAGGGCTGCTGCATATTCTAATTGTTTTGATTGGGGCTAGATGATTGAGGATGCCTAGGAATGTGGAGTTGAAGTATTCTACGGCATGGTCAAGTGGGAGAGTTTTGATGGGAGACCAGTTGCAGGATTCTAATGCTTCTATGAAGTGGTCTGTGAGGAAGTTTTTCTGGTAATGGGTTTGTAGAAGGGAGGGGGAGTTAATTTATTTTAGTTTATGCCTGCGGATAAAAGTGGGATTGTGGTCACTTAAAGAGTTAAAACAAAAAAGCGAGATGAAGAAACGGAGTGGTGAAATACAAACCAAACTTATTTATTGAGCGCTTTTGGAAAGGCTAGTACCTCTCCTTCTTCAGACCTTGTCTGAAGAAGGAAAGGTACTAGCCTTTCTGAAAGTGGTTTAAACAGTTTAGGGTTTTTTCTTGTTGTTACACTTAAAGAGTTAGGAAGTGTTCCACATTGAAGGACAGTGTCGGGCTGGTTTGTGAGAACCCAGGCTAGTATGGATTCTCTTTTTGAGGACTTATCAATGCGTGTTGGTGAGTGAATGAGTTGGGTAAAAGTATATAGGTTTATGTGGTTGGTTGATGTTGGAGAGTGGATGGAGTTCCAGTCGATATTAACATTGCCTAGGACTATGGTTTCTTGGAAGAGGGTATGGGAGGCCCAGTGTAGTATTGACTTTAATGTGGTTACAAATTCTGCTGAAACAGTTCCTCAGAATTTTTTATTGCTTCAAACACTGCAGCAGCATTATCTGCCAGCTTGGCTCTCCTTGAGTGCTGTTCCCCCAGCCACCAATGCACTAGGAAAGGAACAAGCACGCTGTTAATGAGTTAGGGAAGCTTCCCGATGCTCTGGCCAAATTTCTCATAGTAGTATACATACCACCTCAGATCTCCCCTGAAAAGAGGCCACAGGCCTAGGGAGACTAATCTGGTCAATAAAGGACAAAAAAAGGAAAAATGAATGAAACAATTTGCCTTCATTCATGACATTTTTCCCACTTCTGCTGCATTAAATAAATACTTGTTTGCTAACCAGATATGCCCATTGGACACATAGCACTGGGGGCATCCCGGCAGCAATCTCTTGTTAAGTTACTTGCTCAGTCATACAGTATGTAAATAAGGGTTGAGACAACCAAACACTGTAGTACAGGAAATACATGTCATAGCCTTAACATTGTGTCAATTGCCAGACTTTGCTACCCTTTGATTTGTCATATCGAATATAACAATATTAGTTAATAATAATATTGGATGGTGCAGCGGTAGCATTGTCGCCTCACAGCAACAGGTTCTCCAGTTTGATTCTTGGCTGGAGTGCCTTCAGTGTGGAGTCTGCATGTCCTCCCTGTGTTCATGTGGGTTTCCTCTGGGTGCTCTGGTTTCCTTCCATATTATAAAGGCATGTGTCTGGAGCATTTCTCCCCGGGTCTCTGCTGAAAATTGGCTTTGTTCCAAGTTGGACTTTCCCAGTTAACAAATGTTAAATAAAAATAAATAAATAAATATACTAACCATCAAAACCGTAATCCTTGAGCATGACAACTCAGTAGTTCTCTGTGTAAGAATAACACTACTTTTTATAAAACTGTTGCGCATAGAGAAAATAAAGCTTGTTTATTTTTTTATTGCTTTTGTTAATCTGAGTAGTCCAGTTGGGTTTTGGTAAACTTTTTCAGCTGAGGGCAGGGGAGAAAAGCTTCAGTTAACAAAATAGGCAGATTTATACAAAAGAGAAAAATGTAAAGTTTAAAGTCACAATATGGACATACAATAACTGAAAGGCAGCTAAACTAGACAGAATTATAATATGTAAAATACAGTCATTACACATTAATACATGACAAATTAGCATACACAGTGAAGTTTATATTATTAATTTAAATTTTACATTTATGAGTAGGAGACATATGAGAGAGAAAGTGTGGGAGATATTAGAAGAAAGCAGAGATGTGGTGAGTAGATAAGAGTAGAAAGCTGAGAGTAGGTGAGGAAATGTGATTTGTTAGTCGATGTAGAGGAAAAGAAAATTGTAGTGAAGTTGAGGCTGATATAGGAGGTAGTGAGTATAAGTTGGAATTTTGCTGGAGAGAAAACTTGTCAGGGAATAAGTAGGGACTGTAGAAGTGGTAGTCAGGGCAAAGTGATAGAAGAGAGAAGAACATTTACACTGAGAATTTTCTTTGTTGAAGTATAAGGGGTAATAGAGGTGTATAAGGGCTGAAGGAAGTCTACCCTGGGAGGCACAAGAGCAGATCCAAATGTTTTGACATTTTTATTTTAGTAGGTTTTTGAATATGGCTAGGTTGTTTTGTTATCTGTTGTCAGTAGGGATAAAATTCCAGAGTTTAGAGACATAATTTGAATATAGAGACAGACCAGCAGAGTTCTGGGTTTTATTTACTGTTAACAGGGACTTTTCCAAGGAGCACAGTGATCGTGCAGGGGGTCTAAGACTTGTAGTGCAGGACAGTTTATTTGTGTATAGATTAGTTGCTAACTGGATGATAAAGAGGTAGAATAAAAGTGCTAACTAGCTTAACTGGTTTAAGGCTAGGCAATGGTGGCATTTAGTAGATTGGTTAGTGCAAAATGTAGCTATTTTTATAGCACTGTTCAAGTTTTATTAGTAGAGATTGGTGAAGGTCCATGTAAAAGGGTGAAACATATAGTAGTGAAGGTAGGAGATATGCAGAGGCCACTGTTTTTTTTTTCCATTGCTAGTTAAAGTGTTTGTTATAATATGGGTGGCCCAAGTACTATGTAGGCTTTCTTGATGCCTTGTATTTGAATATCAAATGTTAGGTTGTTATCAATAATGACACCAAGTAGTTTTGTGTAGGACACAAAGTTTTGCAAGGTCAATGCAAATCTATTACAGGTGGTCATTCCTAAGGATGTAAGGATGACAATAGCAGTGCATTTTCAATAATTTGATATATATTGCAATGTTTGGTTAAGTTCAGTATGTGTGCCAAATGACCACACACAGTGGTGGGCAACAAACTTGATTTCTTTGGTGATGCACTCCATGTATCAAATCTAACATTCTGGAGCATAAATATGTCAGGGACTCATGAGTGCTCCCCTTCTGTAGCACTGAAATTAAAGTGCAGTTTGTCATTGCTTCTAGTACATCCTATTGCAACTAATTTATATGCTTATGGCAACATTTCCTCATTCTGGGTTTCTGTTTACATCACACCAACATCACACCACTTTAAAATGAAACATGCTCAATAGTTGGTATCTACTGGCTTCACGGTTGTTGGTTACTCATATCCTTCATCTGGTAGTCCTAACACTAGCTTCACCATATTGGCTTTCTTTTTAATTTCTCCAAATCTTTTGGGTTTCTAGTACCATGCTTTCTTTTCAGTAGCGTAAGTAAAGTGTCCTCTCAGGAACAAAGTTCAGTACTGCAATTTGTTTACCATTTTCATGGATGGGCTAAGAACAGTTAGTAGTGTCTCTAACCAGTCTAAACTTTCTTCTTCTTAAGTACGTTAAACTTCATTAGTGCCCCGATCAAGTTAGGGGTTTTTAATGTTTATCTGGGCATGTTTACATTCAGCTTTAGTGAAGAGCCTTGGTACAAATGTTATGTTCTGCCTCAGTATCATTCTGGAGTTTGGGAAGTTGAGCAGTGCCTATTTATTATAAATGAACACAGTATACTAATCATATATGCAAAGGCATATAGTGTTCACCAACACTACCATGCTATGAAAAGAACCACGAAAAACCACCTGGGAACAGCCAACTCCACAATAAGGCAAACAACCAACTTCATCAGATACAGCCCATACCACTCCACACATTTTATACCATATAGTCCTTAATTGAAAAATTGAAAAAAC
This sequence comes from Protopterus annectens, assembly GCF_019279795.1. Taxonomy (NCBI): domain Eukaryota; kingdom Metazoa; phylum Chordata; order Ceratodontiformes; family Protopteridae; genus Protopterus; species Protopterus annectens. The sequence continues at coordinate 1,120,220,872 of NC_056743.1, forward strand.
ATCTTTCTTAAAGTAAAAGTTCTGCCAACCTTTAAGGCTCACTTTTAAAACCAATTATTTAAAACAATATTTCACTTGATGAAAAGTTTTTTAAAAATACAATGTATATAGTGCAGTTTAAAACACACAACAAGGACATACTTCATTGCCTGTCAAACACATATCAATAAACAGACTATAAATTTCTACAAATCAATAAAACTAGTCTTTGATTTAAAAAAATACATATGACAGTTTTGAGACCTAGTCAATCTATATGTGCTAATTATTATTAGCATGTCTTAAATGAATTTATTTTGTTAGTTTACATCAATATAAGCCAAATATAATAGTACAATGTTCAATGTACAATTTGACAAAGAATACCTGAATAAATATTATATATATGGCCCCCATAGATTGCCATTAAACAATTAAATAAAAAATTTTACAGTTGTTCAGTCAGCCTTTTTTTTAATATGGCATAAATAATAGAAATCATCATTCCCAAGGGGGGTTTATTGGATTCCAGCAGAATTTGCCAGCATGTTTCTCTATGAGATAACAATGCTCCCCAGTTTCCTCCCCTGGCACAATGGGTTACTTGTATAGTGCATAAAATATCATAACAATAAATACACTATACCCTTAGAGTTGCAATTGTAAAAATTCTTTGAACACAATTTCCTATTCCTACTTTCTAGATATACAAATTTCAGTATTCTGCTACTTGCAGGACAAATCTTTTAAATTGTTTAAAGGTCCCTGAAATTACAAAGTTCCTTTCAATACTGATTTGTCCTGCATCCTCGTTGTGTTGTGTAATAAAAACTGGTTAAAACCAGGAACATTAGTATATGTTGAAGGAATATCATCATGTTGGTCCACTTTACTCTTCCCAAAATAGGACCTACTTTTCCTGGCAGCCCAAACTTCATCTTTAACAGAATTAATTCAGCTTATCCCCTCAGATTGAAAACAGGAGTCATCAGATGTCAGGAAACCCTGACAAATTGGCCTTTAATATGAAGGTATCCATTGGTTTTCTATAAATACAAGAGCTAAACCCTTCACCTTGCGAAACATCTAGATAATTTGCAGATAAGTTATAAAATCTTCAATATATCAAAAACAGGAACCTAGTATAGTGAATCCAATATTTTGAAAACTCACTGTGAATGACAAATTTTTGTTCCCAGACTGACAATATGATGTGCTCCCATAGAGACACCTGAGGTTTGTTGAAAATATTCACCACAAAAGTAAATATAATTATGTCTCAGGACCAATTCCAACAATTGTAAGACCAAGTGGACATCATTGTTTGTAACACCATGACATGCCCAAAGCGCTTCTTCCATCCATTCCAACCCAGTGGAATGGGGTATCACTAAGAATAGGTCAACCACATCTATGGTGACAAATAGCAGGTGAGACCTATACAAGTCATTGGTGATACCACGTAGAAATTCCCATGAGTCCTTAAGAAGATGCTGGTTTCTAACCCACAACTGCTTTAACTTCCAATCCAGATATTTTGAAAGATTGTGGGTTTTAGACCGGATCCTCCACATTCTTATGGATCTTAGGTACCCCAAATATGGTTGGCACCTTTGGATGTGAATTATCCAAAAATGAAAAAAGATCCATTTCAATAATGTCCTGATCCAAAAGGTCTTTAAGAACCAAATCAATTTTTCTATAAGAAATATGTACCTCATTTTTGGACACAGTAGTATACTTGTTACTATCTGACAACAAACTGTACATTTTTGCCTCATATAACACCTGGTCCATAATGACCGTGCCACCCCCTTTGTCAGGTTCCATTACCCTAACAGAGGGGTTAGCCCCTAATTCTGCTAAAAGGGTAGCCTCGGCCAAACTTAAATTAGGGACATGCTAAGACTTCCCCACATTACTCCGAATCTGTTTCTCAATTCTGTTTTCCAGATTTTTTAGTTGCGGATGTAAAGGGGGGTTATATGTACTAGATTTTTTAAGGTTAAGCCCATGTCCCGTAGAAGTGGACCCAAGTAAATGCTGTAGATTCAGTTTGCGAATGAAAAGTTTGACATCCAGAATAGTATTAACCAAGCTACTGCCCCTACTGGGCACAAATTTGAAACCCTTAGTGAATAGTGAAAACCAAGTATCAGAAATGGCAAGGTCACTGTAATTATAAATGTGATAATCATTTAATGTATACTTAAAGTAGTTCCCAATAGCTGTCATATGAATGTTACCTGGGCTCACCAGTGCTCTTTCTGGTTCCTCCTCCACCCTTTGGATGGCTGCCCCCCCATCCCCTGGTGGGGTCCCATCTGATGTAGATTCATCTGTTGATGATGGGACTGCTTGCGGAGGCGCTCTGACCTCCTGGGTAAAAAATCTTCCTGATAAATCTCATCAGCAGTCTGAAAATGAGGTATAGGCGGAAAGGATTCCTGAACTGGGGACTGGGCCTCCAAGGGACTAGATATCTCCCTATAGGCCAATTGGTTTGTATTCTCACCCTTATACAGAGGGGGTTTGGGATAATGCCTACCCTCAGCATACTCCTTAATGTCTCTATTCAATTTTTTATATTTGCGATTCAAAACAGTAGTACATTGCTGGTCAATGTGCTTTCTTAAATCATAGTATTTCTGTTTTTCTGTTTCAATAGTAAACATCAAGTCAACAGTAATAGCATCATTGTATTTAAAAATGTCCTTTTGCAAAGTTTGAATTTCCATATCATTTCTTTTGATGATGGCCCTAACAATCCCCAAACCACATTCATCAAAAAGTCTTAAAAGTTCAGAGTGAAAATCACTACCACACACTACATTGTTCGGGTACTTATACACCCATAGCCCCTTAGGGACTATATGCCTGTTAAGACACTCATTTAGGTATAAGTTGTCCAATTCCAAAATCTTATACCTGTATAGGGCTCGTTCAAGGAACCGCATACTTTCAGAAAAGGAAGAATTAGAATGTACGTTATTCTCACCATTTTCGTTGAAATGAAAGTTGGGTTTATGAAAAACCCATTCCTTAAAGGTGGAAGCAGGAACAGCAGCGGCAGCGGAATCAGCGTTGTTGTTACTAGTATTAGGAACAGCCTCGTCACTTTCCCGTAACACTGCTGGGGTGTTTGCAAAATTAAAAGATTCCACCCTGTCCTGTACTTCAGAAGAACCACCGCTGTTGTTCAAACGCTGTCGCAAGTCAAAACCAACAGTCCTGGAAGTAAGAGCCTTGATGATCTCACGCTGTTCGCTGATAACGGCCTGTAACCCTTGACCCAAGGGAGTGAGGAGCTGTACCAATTGGGTTAGTTGTCCCGTGAGCTGGCGGGAATTGATGGCTTCAAACTGCACACCATCCTCCCCACAAGCGCCCAAAGCACTTGCGGCAGTAATCCCCGTGCCGGCCTCCATACCAAAACTCCAACCAAAGAATGCTGAATATCCACAAGAACCTCGAAAAAACACAGCAAGCAGGCACGGAGAACCACCTGGGAACAGCCAACTCCACAATAAGGCAAACAAACCCGGTAACCAAAGAAGCAGGAACCGTACTCCTCAATAGGCAAAAAATCCTTTATTAATGTTACACCACTGAAATCACGTTTTCGTTGGAAATCCAACTTCATCAGATACAGCCCATACCACTCCACACATTTTATACCATATAGTCCTTAATTGAAAAATTGAAAAAACATTTTTCTTAAAGTAAAAGTTCTGCCAACCTTTAAGGCTCACTTAGGGATGTACGTTTACATTAAAACCAATTATTTAAAACAATATTTCACTTGATGAAAAGTTTTTTAAAAATACAATGTATATAGTGCAGTTTAAAACACACAACAAGGACATACTTCATTGCCTGTCAAACACATATCAATGCTACCATGCTATGAAACCAAGAAGGTCTGGAAATGTATTGATTAACTTCTTCACCCAGGACAGCTTAAAACACCCTCTATTATTTCTACAGTTTTATGACAAAGATAATGCAGAACACTTTGTTAACTACTATGGTTTCACCCAGAAACTGGTCACCCAAAATCTGAACTTTGATATTAATGTTCCACAACAACTGTGCAACATACCCTTTACTCTCCTTACAGTTAGTGTGGACCAAGAATTTGACATTAGCATTCCCCAACACCTGAGCTGTGTACATTTTACTGACTGCACAGTCCCAGTAGGTAGTGTACCTTTTGCCCCACTTACAGTCCCTGTAGACATACTGCCTGACATTAGTGTTCTCCAACACCTGAGGTATGTGCATTTAACTCTCGGTACAGTCCCTGTAAGCTGATATTAGTGTTTAACTACACCTGACTTGTGTACTTTTTAGTCCCCTTACAGTCTCTGTAGCTGCTATTGGTGTTCTATAAAATCTAAGTTGTATTTTACCAAGTCTTACTGTTCCTGTACACTGACATTAGTGTTCCACTGCACCTGACCTGTGCAGCTTTTATTCCCATTACAGCCCATGTAAACTAACATTAGTGTTCCATAGCTCCAGCACTGTATGCCTTGTTGTTCTCTTTACAGTTGTTGTAGACTGGTGCTGGTGTTCTGCAACACCTTGGCTGTATAACGGTTACTCTTCTACAGTTCCTGCAGACTGATAGTATTGCTTGGCAACATCTGAACTATGTACTTATTAGTCTCCTTAAAGTCTGTGTATGCCTAATGTCTTGTATTAGTGTTCCAAAACATGTGAGCTGTATACAATTTGCTGTCCATACAGTTCCTGTAGTTGGCATTAGTGATCCATGGTACAAGGGCTTTGCAACTTTTACTCCTCTTATAATTCCTGCAGATATAGTGTCAGGCATTAGAGTTCCACAACACCTGAGCTGTGTACATTTTAGTCTTCTTACAGTACCTGTAGCTTATATTGGTGTTCTACAACATCTGAGATGTACACCTTTTACTAAGTCTTACAGTTTCTGTAGGTTGGCATTAGGGTTCCACAGCACCTGAGCTGTGTACATTTTAGTTCCCCAATAGTCCCTGTAGCTGACAGTGGTACTTTAGAACATCTGAGCTGTGTACCACTTATTCTCCTTACCATCCCTGTGGAACATTAGTATTCCACAACACCTGAGCTGGGTACCCTTTATTCCCCTTACCATCCCTGTAGGAACATTAGTATTCCACAACACCTGAGTTGGGTACCCTTTACTTCCCTTACAGTACCTGTAGTAATATTATTGTTCCACAATACCTGATCTGAGTACCCTTTATTCCCCTTACTGTCCCTGTAGGAATATTAGTGTTCCACTACACCTGAACTGAGTACCCTTTGCTCTTCTTACAGTCCCTGTAGCGAACACTGGTGATCTAGAATACCTGAGCATTGTACCCTTTATTTCCCTCACAGTCCATGTAGAAACATTAGTGTTTCACAACACCTGAGATGGGTACCCTTTATTTCCCTTCTAGTCATTTTAGGAACATTAATGTTCCACAACACTTGAGCTGGGTACCCTTTACTCTTTTATTATACCATGACCCCTCGAGTTATACTAATGGAAGTCCAGTCTTTTTTCCATTAGTATTGTTAAATGGGTTTAACATCAAAACAGCTTTAAAATAACGGACATCTCCCCCATTTAACAAAAGCAACGGAGAAAGCAAGATCTCCATTGCTTTTGGGATGCCAGACATCTGTGGAAGGGCAGTAAACAGGCATTATACTATGCCATTATTTAAGAAAAGTAATAGTTTCTTTTCTTAAATAATGTCATAATCTATAATAGTCCCTGTAGCTGGCATTACTGTTCCATAGCACCTGAGCTGTGCACCTTTTACTATCATAGTTTCTGTAGGCTGTCATTAGTGTTCCACACCACCTGAGCTGTGCACCTTTTACTATCCTTATAATTTTCATAGGCTGGCATTAGTGTTGCATGGCACCTGAGCTGTGCACCTTTTACTATCCTTATAGTTTCCATAGGCTGTTATTAGTGTTCCATGATACCTGAGCTGTGCACCTTTTACTATCCTTATAGTTTCCATAGACTGGCAAAACTGTTCTGTAGCACCTGAGCTGTGCACCTTTTAGGTTCATAGGTAGGTACTAGGCTATCAGCCCAAAAGCCTACATAAGCCTAGCCAACAAGGTTCCCTGACTTACGCCACCCAAGAAAGTTATTTTCCTGTACTACTGTCGAGCAGAGACAGAGAAGTGATCCCTGTGGTGTATTTCCTATTTCCCATCCACTCATCAAGATTTTTCTTGAAGAGTGCTAATGAAGAACTTTTTTTTCTTGACATAGATGGGTAGCCTGTTCCAGAGTATGGAAAGTCTCTGGGACAGGAATCTATCCTTCCAGCATATCCTGTTTATTGTGGTGACAAGATTTAGGTCCCTAGAGCATGTAGCTCAGAGGGATTGGGATTTCTTTAGGTGTAGCATGTCCAACAGCCCTGGGTTTGACATAGCTTTATATGTTAGGCAGAGATCACTGCAGAGTAGGCGATATGCTACGGAGTAAAGCTGGAGTATCCTTATAGTATCCATAGGCTGGCCTTAGTGTTCCATGGCACTTGAGCTGTGCACCTTTTGCTATTCTTACAGTTTTGATAGGCTGCCATTAGTGTTCCATGCCACCTGAGCTGTGCACCGTTTACTATTCTTATAGTTTTTGTAGGCTGGCAGTAGTGTTCCATGCCATCTAAGCTGTGCACCTTTTACTATCCTTATAGTTTCCATAGGCTGCCATTAGTGTTCCATGCCACCTGAGCTGTGCACTTTTTACTATCCTTATAGTTCTGTTGGCTGGCATGAGTGTTCTTTGCCACCTGAGCCACGCACCTTTTATTTTCCTTACATTCCGTGTAGACTGATATTAGTGCTCCACAACGGGTCTGGGTGCCCCCTGCTCTTTTTATAATCCCAGTATGTCTAGTCTACAGTTACTTACTCTGAACTTACTTACTTACTTACTTACTCTGAACTGTGTTGATGGATACTGACACACAATCACTAGAACTCCAAAAGACTGCTGGTAGTTCTGTCTCTTATCCTGTTATTAAAGTTATTAGCAGATCCTTCAAGTATGGATACATTCCATCCATACTGATAAAAGTTTTCACTGTGTCGCTGTCCAAGAGTGGGCTGTCCATCAAACTTAAACTTTAACTCTTTTGCTGCATTGTAAATACTGTGCATCCTCCCCCTTTAAACTACTAACCATTATACCAACCCACTGCTCATCCTTGTAGTTCTGATGACTAGTTCCCATTTATTTAATCCAGAATTTCTAACTGTAAACTACACTCTCTTCTTCTGAAGTAATAACCCTAGTCACTATCTCTAGCACATTGCTTATTCTATGTAGACCTTAGTCAACATTTTAACCTTGTATTTCTTCCATTTATTTTTATTGTACAGTTTGAATCACCAATTCTGACATTTGTTTATGTATATTATGTATAGTCTGTATTAATTAAATCTCTTTTAAGCATGTGACTCTTTTGCAATATTCATACTTGTTCCTGGCCTGATATGTTTTATGTAGGGCTATGGCTGAAATGGAGGCCTGATATATTTTATGTAGGGCTATGGCTGAAATGGAGCGACCAGTTCACTATGCTTGTTACCAAATTTCAACAAAAGAACAAACCCATAAACACTTGATATCCAACTGTTCTACTCTCCCTACATTCAAGATCAGAAAAATGTGTGCTCCAACAGCTTACTCAGACTTCATTTCCATCACTGTCGTATCACAGGATTGATTCTGCCCTGTTGCGTCTGTTAGAATATGTGCATTGCCACTTAGATGATGACAACTATGTTGATGCTATCTTCCTAGATCTCTTGAAAATCTTTAAAACTCCTTCTCAGATTCTAGTGATTCTGAGTTCTCTTAATTTTACCATCAGTGGCACCAGCTGGTTCTCAGACTATGTTGCTGATCAGCATCGGCTGCAAGCAGGAGCAAAGAGCTTTTTTCCTTTTCTTTTCATTAGTCTTAGTGTGCCTCGGAGTGGTACAAGGATCCCTTCTTTTCACTGTCTGTGTGAATCACATGACTAATAATCATAAAAGCGATAAACTAATTTAGTATGCCGACAATGCCACAATTTTACTTTCTGTTCATTTGCTGTAGACCATTAAATCAGAAACTTAGTATCACTTCTTCAGATTTAAGCCTTATTGAAAAGATAATGTCTATGAAGCTTTTTGTTGCTTCATTCATAACCTATTAAAACTGGAGTCAAGGTGTCCACAGCATGACAGCTTGATGAAAGACTCGGCAATGATACTGCAAGGTGTGCTCAGTACTCAATGAAATTGATGGTACATTCACTGGGACTGGGTACAGTACCACAGCTCTACTACACTATGGGCATCGCTGAACCATGAAAAGGTGGCACAAGAGGCAGTATACCCATTACAACATGATTGCCATGGCAACAGCAGCCGCAGTGTGCAGTAAAGAACAAAGTAGGCTGTACAGAACAGAATATGATATACAGATGTGGAGGACAGGCAGCATGTATGGAAACACTTTATTTAGAATCCATGTTTGGGGGGGCACTGCTTGTATATTGCAGGACATAACGGTGTACAGTGGCATAAAGAAAGTCAGGACAGAAGGCATTGGAGGCTATACTGGGGTGTGTATGAGATACTTCTAGTTATGGAAGCCGACTTGATAAGTACAGATGGATAAATACTGGCTCCTAAACATGCAAGAGGATGGGTACCCATCTTTCTGAGATCATCACATTGTCTTTCCGTGAGTTATCATGCAGTAGACACCCATGTTTCTATTAAAATTTTTTACATATGCAAAAAGTGCCAATGCTTTCTTCAGCAATAGTATGAGGCTGAACACAACAAACCTTTTCTTTTTGTGCACTCTTCACCTCTTCCCTCTTGTATTAAGATCATTTACTCACTAGATTGTTGCTCTGCTCTACTGCAACACAGACTTGAACATATATCTAATATACATCTGGATTTGCTACTAGTTGCCATGGTAGGATCCTCCTCTGTTTGTCACTGAGGAACATTTGCTGGCTTGAGTGCGCTCGCTATCTTAAAGTTATGTTTCATCTACAGACTATTATACTGCTGCAGATGCCCTTCGCTATCCACAACTATCAGTGGACAACAACATCCCTGTGAACTTCAAGCATCTGCAGGCAGATTAGTGGACATTTGCACCAGTGAGGCCATATTACTAACAACACAGGGGCTGTAAATAATTGTTATGTTAGAAAATATTTAGCAGCCTTTCACTTGCTAACAGCAGCATTGTTTTCACCATGTCTTAGATCTCATATCTAGGATTGCCTAACTGTGTGACTCTGAGTGAAGTTTCTTAACCAGACACTGCTCCCGGACCAAGTCTGAAAATGGTCAATGGAGATCAGTGCTCTACCCCAGAAAAACAAAATAGAGAGAAAGACATGCTGAATCAGCTTCAGCTGTAAAAAAAGGAATTATCTGACGGATAGAGTTTCTTTTTTGATTACTATTGATTTTAGACTTTATCCAAAACTGACATGAAAATCTATCCTGAAGAGCAAGCTAGAACTTGTAGATCAAAACATTTGTCTCTACAAATAGTGAAGGGAGCAAAGGAAAAGTTTACAGACACTAGAACAACATTCCTGTGATTTAAATTAGCAACATCTGACTCACTTGCATAGGAAGAAAACTGTATCTGACATCTTTCAGAGACAAAGATGACCCTTTATTCCTGTATCTACCGGCAGAGTTCATACCTTTGTGGCTGTCAGAGGACAGAATGTGTAGGCTTATTGTAACCGATTAGTATGTTTGCTGCTTCATGTAAGGAGCTACAGGAATTCCATGGCTTTTCCAGTGACCTATACAAATAGCTGATCCATGTATATAATCGCCCACTTACCAGCATTCCAGTTTTGAGAAAATAAAATTTAAGAATGCAATTATATTCTTAATCTGGCAGTAAAATGTTCCTTGGATTTTTTACAATCTTTTTCTAAGTGATAATTTAGGGTCTTGCTATGCTAAAAGTGAATAAAAGTGAGTTACAGCTTTACCGTACACAGAATATATCACACTGATCAGACTTACCTATTTGAGATGGAGCAACTAAGGTGGATTTACGATCACACAGTGGAGAGAAAGGCAGACCAAGATCCGACTCTTTATCGCCCTGCAGGAAGCAATATCCACAGAGAATATTAGACTGTGCTTATAAATAGTATCGTGTTGAACATCAGAGTGTTAAATGCAGTTCAGAGTCAGTGGTATGTTGACCAGAAGTGAGGAAGATCAGAAGCCAAGCACTGTTTTTCAACATATTCTCTGTGTTTCTGGGCATCCCTGGGGATTAATGATTCACAACAAAGTAATACCTGCCACATCAATATTTAAATCTTGCTCTTATAACTCTCCTATCAAAAGAAGTTAAACTAAGATTTGCTTTAAAAAAGGGTATAAATATGTTTAATAATGTGGAAATTATTGTGCCAGTAAGTTTCAAATAGCTTATGCATACAAGTACAAACAGTCCTTCCATGTAAGTCAAGCTATTTGACCATTGATGTTATACTAAAGATGTCTTTGAAATAATGGAAAATTGTATGCTTATTCATGTCTTTCATTCCTTCCCCTTTTCAAAGTGCTTTGAGGAAGGCAAAGAAGAACAGAGACAGTGAAAGAGAGATAGCTTTGTTCACAGACTGCTCTTTATTTATCTAGCAAGGTTATTTAACAGAATCTGAAATACCCACTTTCAAAGCAGTAACATTTGAAAAAGACAGAACTGTAATTATTTAATAGGATGCAGAGGTGAACTGGACCCATGGACTGTTTTTCAGCCACAACCTACTTACATAAAAAGAAGCCATGATCCAGAGTGAATAGTGCTAATTCAATCTGTAAATTATGTACACATTTGTCTTTTCAGAGACAACTATTAGTGTTTAATTTTAGACACTGTAGGAACACAAGATAATTAGAACATAACACCCATCAGCATATAGATCATTCATTCATTTTATTTTTTCAGATAGCAGACACAATATTTAATATCAGATTAAACCTAAGACAGCCTGGCTCCATGGCCTAGAGTGATACAGCTTTTACTGTGACCCTGGTGACCAGTTAGTGGTCCTGGCAGTGAAAGAGCCATGCTAGAAGGGAGGGAAATTAAGGGGCATGGCCACTCGCCTCTCCCGGGAGAGGAAGAGTCATAGCTATTGTGGGAGCACATAGTGGTATGAGATTTCACAGGTGCAGGCCACAGGAATTACTTCCCTTGCTTGAAGAAAGGGGGTGGAACTGCTTGCAGTCAATTTCCTTTGCAGAAGTGATGGATGTCCAGCACAGTCAGCCCACTGTACATCCTCCTTCCACTCTATGAGCTGGGTGTCCATGTAGGGAAACTTTAGGACATAAGGGAAAAAAACCCTCAAACCTACCCAATGGCTATCTATTTGAAGTCCATTCCTGGTTGATTCTTGCCCCAGTGATGGAGAATGAATGAGACAATTGGCTGGGCTGGGGCAGAGTTAATGATAGACAGATACATGGGCAAATATTGTCAATAAGCAAATAAATAACTTTAAGATATGTCAATTCTATGATTGCTTTTTAGTTTTTGCAGTAGTTAAATGTTTAAAACTCATTAGAAATTGCAGTGGGGACAAAAATGGCTCCTGATATTCCTTCCTTTTATGCTCAGTATATTCTGTTCTCCTGAACATTTTTTCATTTCTTTTTTCAGGAATAAGCATCTTATGAAAAAAAATGCATGCATAATGTAACATATCACACGGCAGTATATAAATCCACACCTTTTCTGCTGAACTGCAGTAGTTACTACATCGCTATGCCTTGCAGAGTGATTTTTGTGGTTGGTACCTGAAGTCGTGTTTCAAAATAAAGATGCACTGTAATGGTGGCTAGGGAATCCTACTATTTATCACAGTCCTGAACATTGAGTCTTAAAATATTGACACAGGGAGGATGCTAGTTTCTTGTAGCTGACATTTTGCTGCATTAGGACTGTTTTGTTCATCACTGGCTACATTGTGGAACGGTAGAAAAAGAAGAAAGGAAGTTTTAATTTTCTTTTCTTTGTTTTCTACCTTTTCCCCCTTCTCCAAGTTTTTGTGAACTTGTAGTAGGAATACTTAGTCATCGGGATGTGGGAGGCTTGCCTTCATATCAGGGGGCACATGGGGGCTTGCTCTTTGTAAAATAAAATGACATGATAAAAGTGATCCATCTTTCTTTATCTCTACAACTTGGGGCCAGCAGGACTTGGGTAGCTCGACAATTAAAACTTTGCCAGGCCAACAATCTCTTCCCTTTCCTCCAAAAATCCTGTGCAAAGAAGATTCCCACTCCACATCTCTTTTGCACCATGTCAGTGCAGTTGTATGTACTGTCTCAGTCTACCATTTATATAACTGGATAGTTTAGAAGGATTAAAATAAAAACTTTATTCATAAAACCTTTCCGCACTATTTTTTTTTCAGTATGACAATCCTCATGTATGGTGCCTCAAGATAAACCGATGACTTGCTGAGTCTTTCTCTAAAAACTTTAACCTCTTACTTCATCCAAACTGTCAAGCCCAACACTAGTAATTATTGCAACAGTCCAACTTTTTACTTTAACATACTAAGTTTACACAGTTACCCCTAGATATAAACAAGATCAGTCTCTCCTCATTAAATATACTTCTTTTTTCTGCAGGAATTTTACCCTAGCTATTTACATTTGAAGGATTTTTTAAATAAATTCTTGAATTTGTGATAGCTTCCAGATATTTTGCATTTCAGTTGCTTCCAAACTTTTACTCATGCAGTTTGAAGTCTCCTCCTGTCATTTCAGTACCTGTGCTGTAAATGCACATTCCTTTACATTACATACCTGCTATTTTCCTAGTTTATTTAGCAGTTATTTTAGATTATTTTACCTTTATCTGAAATACTCAGATTTTAGAATGTTTTAGGAAGGGAGAGTTCACAGAATGGACTGCTTAGAATCTCCCTCAGCTTAGTGTTTGGGTTAAATTATATTTGTCCCGGGCCCCTTCAATAAACATACTTCATGCCAATGACGTTTGACGACCTTTATTAAAATTCCATAACATAAGTTTGATAATCAATATTTATTGATTACAACTGAACATAATACAGCTGATTTAATCATAGCATAAACATCCATGTAATGTTAATCAGAATATCATGACCTCACTCATCCTGACCCAGGAAGCAACATCCATACCTCCACTCACTTACTTATGAACCCGTATCCCACAACTCACTTCATATACCATTTATTGAATTAATATACCATTTATTGAATTATACATCCAACCAAATAAGTCAGGACAGCGTGACCTTACTTATCCTGACCTAGTAAGCAGCGTCCATACCTCCACTCACTTACTTTACTTATGAAGCAGTGCCCAACAACTCGCTTCATATACCATTTATTGAATTAGACCTCCAACCAAATAAGCAGCATTCTTACCTCTGCTTATATTTATCACTAAAACATCCAACACCAGAGGGTGAACAGAAGAGGGCAAGCCTGTCCCTCTTCTCTGCACAGCAGCCTAACCAGGCTGTTCCCCCTCCCTCTTACCAGAGTTCCAACAATCTAACCACCCATTAAAAGGCATTAAGCCAAACATCATTCGGTGTACCCCATCCTTTCTAACCAAACTGTATCCATGTGCTCACCACCCAAAATTCTATCATATAAATAACCAAAGTAGCCAATTACGTAAATGGCTGAAATTAAACCGCTGATCCCTCTTTAACTCTAAAAAACTTTTGCATAACCTCTGAATATCAACTAAATTGTCACCTAACCAACAGTAGCTTCACAATGATTCCCAAGTCATTACCTGCCAAATGTACTGCCAAAACACTAAACTCCAATGCCATGTTAAGCCGCACAAGAGCAGTTGCCCACTATCAAACTTTACTGAAGCCCTGTTTTACTGCCCAATGGACGTAATACTCAAATGATATTTCCTTTCCATAATCAATTTAATAGCAATCCTGCTAACACACCAACTAGCCAATATAAACAAGAGAACATTTAATGTCATCATAGCATTTGCTGACCAACAACACACACTCTGAATGACTTCAATATATTCATAATGGAAAGCCATATGAACTGTAGCCCAATAACCTCCATTACCAACATCAACCCTCACAACACAAGCTATCTTGTCAATAGCCAATATCTGTCAATCTTCACACTAACAAACCTACCCCTACCATACATGCCCATGAACCCCCAACCAGGATTAAGTTCACATACCATCATCACCTGTGTAAATATACTACTCGCAGCTAACTCCCCCTTAATCGACTGAACCATCTCACAGTCTTCCCAAAGCAGAGAAATAACCAAATCGTCCATGCTAAACTCCTACCCATATGCCACTGCACCACAAATGTAACTACTATGGCGATGCCATACACTATGCCTTTATTATAAAAGGTGCCCCAGACTCCTGCCACACCAATCTAACCAATTTAGCAATGCCCTACCATAAGCCTGCCTTATACAAAATACTCCAAACTCCAACAGCATGCCTAAACAAATCCTTGCTTAAGACTTCCCACTTCTGCTTAACTGCAAAACCCACAGTTCCTCCTCTATCCCCCAACACACCTGTATACCTACCACGCCCCATTAAGCTCTACCTGCCTCTAAAAGTCATACATACATACACTGAAATTGTTGTGATTCTACCCCACCTGTGGTACCCCAGACTCCCCATAAACAATTCCCAACCCAGCTTCCCCTGGCCCAACAAACCTCCTCCTCACTTGCCCCCACTATCTCCTATCTGAACCAGCACTGACATCACTTAATGAGCCCAGAGTAAGATTATCTGCAACCTCATAGTGCCAACTCCTGCAACAGAAACACTCCAGTGCAAGCACACCCAACTCTGCAGAATCCATCACCTTCCAGAACCACTTCCTGCCGCACACCACTCTAGCAACCAGGACATCCACTGCAACAGCTTCCATCTCCGTTTGAATCCACTTCCTTCATGTCTCCGACCAATGCCCAGTCTGCATTTCCCCACCTGCAAAAGAAATGAAAATTGTAAATTCTCAGCACACACCCAACCAAAACTTCTTAACGACCACCTTAAGTACTGCCAGGGGCCTACCCTGTCATCAACCTCATGGCCGCTACACTGGCCCACAGCCTCCAACCCCAAAAGAGTGCAACATTAGCAGCTTCACTCTTGTGCTGCTTCATTCTATCATTGCCTCTAACACAACCTGAACATGCCTAAAACTAGTGAAATGCCTCCATAACATACCCCTACCTCTCAGGTGTACCACATCCCACAGAAAGTACTTCATTTGGGGTCAAAGCAGTTCATGTTCAACTCTATCATCTCATTAAAAGGTCAATTCTATAATAACTAATCAACTGTTAACTATCCTATGAGCCTTGTAGTAAAAGTCGTTAATGAGCCATTAAAGAGCAGTCAACCATTTGTTCCTCATTATAAATGGCAGCATTTGTAAATGTATTGTGCTTACCCAATTCAACACCTTCATACCTATGGGCTCTAATTCCCCCCCGTGATCCCTAACTAAGTCTGGATTAAATTAGATATCAGGTCTGGTAACTAAATATCAACAACCCTGCAAAGTTAAAAGACTTGACCTAAATATGAGCTAGAATTTGGTCCATTACACTGCTTCTGGACAACAGCAATGTCCACTTATTGCAATAGCAGTAAAGGTGCACAGATACCATACCTCTCAGCCTCTTGGAGCAAAACTTGTAAAAAAAAAAATTCCTTTGCCAATGCCACCAGTGCATTAATAAAAGTACATATTTTACTGAAATGTTATGGAAGAATGTCTGCCCACTCACTCACTGTCTTACCTCACCATTGACGTCAAGAGAGTCCCTACATATGAGCTCAACCATTAGATTTATATTCAAGGCACGAGGCAGGAAATATAAACAGTCTGACAAGATTTTCCCCATATTAAACGGAGCACCAACAGGAAACCGATAGGGACACTGGGAAAATGTGCTGGTCCCCCAGATGATACCATTGGTGATGCTAACTACAGAAAATTATGCTGTGGGCAGCAACTCCACCCCTTGTGCCACTGTGCCATCCATGCCTGCCCAGCATTGTTCAAGAGTTATATATATCACACAAACGAGAAAAAAATGTAAAATTTAAATTGTTAAAATAACAAATCCAGACAGTTGAAAGGTACTGCTAGAGTTCTAGTTTTTACTGTAGTTCATTATGCAAACGTGTTACCCACCACCACACCATGGTTTCCTCAGAGTGCAAAAGAAAATAAGAAATCATCACAAACTACCAAGGCATCCACCCCCAAATACGACTGCCTAAGATGGAAAGAAAACACAGCCTTCAAGCTGGTAGTTCTTGCAGTGACTGGGTTTTTGCAGTGACTAGACAGAGAAAGTGTCCAGACAAAGCCATGAATCAAACCCGAAACAAAGATTACTTTTTTTTTTTTTTTTTTTTAACATTGCTCTTACAAACTCTGAAGGTAAACGAATCAAAAGCCCTGCACAGCATGAGCCTCAGAACATTGGCACAGAATACCACCACCATACTGGCACAGAAGTCCACCACCACCAATGCATCCTGACTAGATCAAGAGTGCCAGTAAACAGAACAATCCAAAGCACCCACCAACAATGACAGGACCAATACCCTGCAGGTACAACCAAACAAAAGTAATCATCGCTGTAGACCCCAAGTGCACTTGAGGATTTCAGCCACTATAAGTACCCCATTATACAATCAACCCAGCTGACTTAAAGGCCTCACCCCGCCAACAGCAAGGCCCACTCCAAGAGTCAACAGCATGCGCTTCCTCAAGCATACTGTGCAGTCAGGCATTCTAAGGCTATGACTCCTGAAACCTAAATGTGGGGAACTCGCAACTCGCAACCAGCACTCAGTCTTTCCCAAGAAACCACTCCTCCATGCAGTACTGTACATCTCTACTAGAAAGAATAAACAGACCTGATTTGGCTTTATTCCTGCTTTAAATTGTACAGGTGCAGTGTCATGTTATCGTGGAAAAATGAAGCCTGCAAATCAAGTCTATCATGATGGTCTAACCTTGATCTGCAATGCTTTGCTGTAAACCCCAATGCTATGAGAATGGACAAATTATGAGGAAAAATCCTGGGTAGTCTTCGAAAAACTGACAGCTGAGAAGAATGAACACAACTCAGTTCAATGTAATGCACCCACAACCACAAATGTATTTATTTGCTTTACTTTTTTTTTTGTGTGTGTGAATGATCCCCAAGGAAACACATAGAATAACCTGCCCAAGCCATTCACCTGACCCTGTTAATGAACACATTCACTAGTCTCTAACCAACTAAACCCAACCCTCAACTTCTTATCGTAACAATGTTACACAAAGCCAGCCATAGAAGAGGGAATCAAGGCACAGAATTATTGATACATTTTACATACTGCTCTATAAACTTAGATAGTGGCTAGAATAACAGGCTGTGTGAGTGCATTTTCAGAAGGAAATGAAATTAAACTCGAATGACGATCAGGAAATGAATCGGACCCCCCCATAAAGGTTAATGCCACTATGTACGTGCATAAAGCCATGTATTTGTTAGAGCAAGACCCTAGACAATGCCATACTCAATGGAGACAAAGGCCAAATTAGGGACTATTCCGGTGTGCAGTGTTATTACCATAGCCACGTCAATATGAAGCACAACTGCTCCCCCAAATCTACTACCTCCTGTGCTACTGCAATTGCTGTTTCCTGAGAGGGCAGAGTGACATCCATACATTAAACCAGATACTGCCTTAACCCTGCCCCATTGTTGTTAGAACCACACACGCATGTGCAACCAACAACCATTCCGCAAGGATCTCGCAACCCATGAAAACAGGCACACATTCACTTCAGAAAGCAAAGTAGCGACAAACCCCTCAATTCACTACTATCCTACCTCTACCAAATGAAAAGGAATGCATAAAAAAGGTGCAAACTAAGCAACACAGCTGCAGCAGGCTAACTGCACAAGACCTCCCCCTTTAACTTTATTTCTGATTTTAGACTGTAGTGGTGCAATGGTAACAAGTATAGGTTTAAACGTCTACCAATAAGATCACTGGACAAAGTTACAAGGAAGAACTCTCCCTGGACCCATGTTTCAAAGTTTTCAGAATATAACATTTTTAAGTAATAGATCGCACACTGTTACAGGCAGTATATACTACTGGATACCCTTTAATAGGGCTAAATTTATGATGGAAATTCACAAATCTAAAAAAATTACTATGCCTCACTGACCAGTCAAGAGTACCCTAAACTGTTGTTAGCAAGCATTACCCACCTCTTCTATACACAACTATTCCAAGGTCTACCTGACCACACCAGTACCTACAGGTTGTCTCGGATGTAGGACTTGCCTTAACAAGTTCATGCCAAAATGTGACCCCTTTCCCAGCTACACTTGTCTAAACACCTTAAGCCCCGCCCCTTTACCTCATTTCCTCCAAATTATCCCTCCTTCCCATTTATCCCTTATACCCCCCACCCTCTTAACTCCCACTAATATATTTATCTAACTCCCTTCTGAAGGTGTCCTTGTGCAAACTGGTTTGTTACCAAACCTCATTTCTGTACACCACCATTATTTCCAAGCTGATTCTCTAACTTCTGTAGTATTAATCATGGTGCAAATTCTTTAAGCTTCGGTCTTGCTTCCTTGTCTCACTTCAAGTTGAATGGAACCCACTATAATTTGACACCCCCTCCCCGTCAACCCAGTTCTGGCTTCTGGCTTTGCTGTTGACAGCTATCACATACTAACTTTTTCTTTAGTGAACGTGAAGCCATATTTGGAATTTATCTTCTCTGCAGCACTGATACCAAAAACAGCTCAGTTTTCTTCTTGTCATGTTTGTAAAGTATATTTCCATTAACAAGAGTATGATGAATATTCAACCAAGACTTGCTTTGTCAACTGTTTAATCTTGCCCTGAGTTGCCCAGTACACGTGTTTTGTCTAGCCCTCTGACTAGTCTACTTCTGGCTTTTGTATTCGAGGAGGGGGAGATCTTAACTCAGCAACCTTTTTTTCCTCTTCCAGAGATTCAAAGCTAGTCTAAAAGTTCTGCTCTTTTAACTTATCTGCATTAGGCAAAGTTAAGATTTTGATATTTTGGTTGAGTTTTTATGACTGACTGCCTTATTTTATAGAAACTTAGTCACCCATGTTCTGAGATGAATAGATATGGATACTTTAGAGTCTCTCACCAGCCTCGTTCTGATTTCCATCTCAACTGTGTCTTATGTCAATTATGGTTGACAAAGTCAGTGCTGATCTCTCTTTCTTGCTATTGTCTTGGGTCCCAGGTCAGATGAAGGACTTTTGAGGAAGCTTTTATTTTTTTGTTTGACTTTGTGGTCTTTGGATTTGACTGTTAGTAGGCCTTGACCACTTTTTTGGGTCAAATGCCTCCCTGATCCTAAATTTGATGCCTGGATTCAGTGTCAAGCAGCCTGGCATGAAGATATATTTTTCTGTTGACCTTGCTTTAGTGCCAGGCTATGATGGTGTTGAAACCTTTTGGTACCAATCTCATGCTTTTCTGATGCCAAGCGTTTTGACATCTAGGAAACCTGTCTTATTTAAGCATGTTTTCAGTTTTGAGTTGTCAACATCAAATCTTCTTCAGGGCTGACTTAATTGGTGTTGCAGTCCTTTCAATGTTGGACATTCCACAGTAGTGAGAAGGCTTTAGCAATCAAGCCTCTCAGCAACAATGTGAGTTGCTCATTGGAGCCGACTCTTCTAGGACTTGACATTAAAACAGTGCACTGGTCTTTGATTGACCATTTCTCTTGTCTTTGTCGCCAAGCTATTTCTCAAGATTCTTCCATATCTGGCTTGACCTGACTGGAAATTTGTTATGACTTCCCTTGTTACGTCTGTGATGTATTCTGTACAGGATTTCTGTGCATCCTTAGCTTTGAGTCTAACCTGAATGGACTTGGGGACTTTTTTTCTTCCTGGTACAATTTCAGTGACTGAAGTCATCTGAACCTTTTTTCCTGCCTTCTACCCATTTTCTCTCTACAACTTCTTTATGCCAGGTGACCCTACTTAGGATTTCTTCTGGACCTGTTTCCTCGGTATCACCCATATATTCTACATTTGCCATACTCCATCTACTGAATGGAGGTGAGATCTGCCATGCAATGCACTAAAACCTTCCTCTGTCTGTTACTTTTGTCTGACATTTATCTACGGCCTCCTATATCCTGAACATATCAGACATTTTATATATGTATTCAAATGCATTTATGCAGCCTCATGCCTGAATTCCTTTCTGTTCTCCAGGCCTTCAGCTGGCTCAAATCTTCACATGATTTCATCTGTCATTGTAGTTGGTATCCTCTACTTGTCATTACATTCCTGGCTGGTTTTCTTTTTCAACCTTCCAGGCCATGTTATACCATTATCAAGACTTTTGAGTGCTTACTGGAGTATTCAGGGTGACCCCCACTTTTGGGATCACTAATTCTCAGTGGTGGTTATTCCTTCAGCTGTTGTTCTGCTTTTGTAGTGTAGCTGATCTGGGCCTCTCTTCTTCTGAAGGGACATATTCTTCTTGGCCAGACTATCATTTGCTTAAGTTAGGCCAGCCAGACAATAGCATGCTTACACATTTGTTACTATCCCTCCTCTTTCAGGATCAGATTCTTATTTTTTATTTACCATGACTGGCCAGCTAGGCATGAAACTCCTTTTCACTGGAGGCCTGGGGAGAAAAGCTCCACATAGTAATACAATAAAGTAAAACAATATTACAAGGATTCATAAGTACTTATCTACAACAAGATTTGGAAGAAGTAATTGTTATACAAATCTACAAGTTGAATTCAGTGTCAGATGCACACAATGGAAGTGGCAGCTGTATTGCCTTTCTAAAAGCAATGATGTGTTAATCTAGAAGTGTAATATATTTAGATATATAAACGGCATTTGCACAATTATATATATAGGCATGATCTAGTAAGGACAGTAATGACCTTGAGAAATATGGCAAACAAGGTGGTATGGAGAGTTGTAACAGAAAAGTAAAGCAGAACTAAAAGAGTTAAGCACAGTACGAGGAGTTGCTGTGTTTTTTGCTAGCTGTGCTTAAGGAGTTAGTTAGCCTAGCTAGGAAAGTTAGAGAGATGAGATGAGTGAGAGGATAGTAAATAGTGAAGGTATGTTAGCCTGGAGTCAAGCATGACCATATACAGGGATTCATTAAGTGTTGTTTCAGTTGTAGTCTAAAAGATTTTAGGTTATCATATTGTTTCAGGGAGAGAGTAAAGTTCCAAATCTCGGAGACATGACTGGTGTGAAGTAAATCACTAGCACTATTGTTAGATTACGTTACCAAGTAGTGATGGATGATATTTCTTAGAACTGGGCACTTTTCTAGATTGCAGATGTGGTTATAAGTTATCACTAGCTGTGAAATGGTTATGTAGTGGTGAAGTTCACTCCACTGGAGTTGTCTGATGGCTTGTAGTAGTGGGACCTATATGGGAGGTTTGCAGTGAGTTTGGCTAATTTATTGTAATATTGCTCCAGTAACGTTCTTTGCGCAGTGTTAAGGTTGATGAAGATTGGAACAGCATAGAGAAGGGTAGGGGATTAGTTAACTTGTGGCAATATTCTTTCCAGCACTGTCTGTCAGGCATGGTTTGGTTCTGTATAGGGAGCCAAGTTTTGTGGGACTTTTTGTTTAATTTATATGGTAGCCATCTTTATGTTTTCATCAATGATAATAACTAGTAGTTTTGTGTTAGATACAAGTTTAATCCAAGTGAAGTTGAATCTGGTAAGGGTAGAGAGTGGTTTCTGTGCAGAAAGGTCATTGGGTTGAATAAGATAGGTTTGTTTTTTTGGAGGGTTTAGAATTGGTTAAGAGCTATGTAGCCAATACTCAGTGGAAGTGAAGAATGTATTTATTTCTCTTTCTCTCTTTCTGTGGCAAGATGGTCCATTCTTTTCTGGATCTTCTACTTAATTTGTATTCACAGCTCTTGTTACTACACCTATAGTCTTATTCCTTTTGGTCTCTAAATAATATAAATATATTGTTTCAGGAGACAGTCTACTTTACTTGCTAGCTGTTCATATTTCTGACCTACCTTTTCCTTTTGGCTGCCTTAATGTATAAAATAACTCCTAGTAACATGTTTTTTTCGGGACGTGTGTTAGAATGCCTTCTTGGCCTGCCCATCATCCTCTTATGTAATTATTTCTTAAATGGTCTTTGAAGTCAGACTCAGCAGATTACCCCTTTGAGGACAATTAGCTTTCGGCCTCTGCAGCTCAATCCTTTTAACTACATATATACAGAATTTGTTCACCATCTACCTACATACAGTCTCTTGGGTTTGGGAAGCAATTTAGATCATTTGGGGCAGATCCCCCTCACCAATATCCTTCTTCTAGCTAGAGGAATTCTCAATGGTTTAAGATCTTATAGACCCCTTTCTGTCTGCCCTCTAACTAGGGATGGTAGTCTTTATCATTGACTTTTTATAGCTTTTTTCCTCCCAAGTACTATGGAAATCATTTATTTTATTACATCCTGTGAACATGAAGTATCTTTCCTCCATGATTAACTTAGTGAAGTGATTTTTTGAGGTCTAACTATGTCCATTATCTGTATCTTGCACATTGCACATATACTCCAGTTATGTCAGTGGTCTTCAAAGACTTTTGGGCTTGATAGCTGCTGGCTGCATCTTGCTACCCTTTTACCAAGGCACTTGGGGGAGGGGTCCTTCCTCCCTTCATAGATACATACGTTCATGATCTTTTCCCACAAAATTATGTTTTGGTTTCCTTATACTATATTTTTCCCTTTAGACCTTAGGACAGAGACAGCTGTGTTTTCAAACAGTTTTACTTGCTATTATTATTTATAAATAGAAAGGTATTTGGGCATTCTTCTCTTTTCCTTTAGTGTTGCCTTGGTTATTAGCTAGCACCTTTTGGTAAAGTGTGTGTGCAAGTCACAATTGTCTCAAGCCAAGTTCAAGATGAAGTACAGGCCTGGGTTCATGTTCTAACAGGTAACAATCTGAGAATGAGTTCAGCTGTTGGTTTGAACGAAATGAACCAGATGTCTGTAGCTGTTCTGAGAAAAAGTGTCAAATTTCTTTTTGCACCTTTCAGAATAAAAGTCATAATTCTGTGGTGGTCTGATAAGATGGTGGATAAATTCCAACACATGTGAGAGATGCAACCATATAGCCAAACTGGAGGCTAAGCTCTCTCAACTCAGTACTGGCGTAACCAGTCAGGAGGAGAAGGAAACCACACTCACTAATATTCCAGTTTCACATAGACCTACCACGACAGCAAACCAAACACATAAACACACAAAAACATACTCGGAGGCTCTAAATAAAAATCTGTTTAAGCAGCAGAGACCTCCAAAGCAGACACCCAAGCAACCGCTACCCCAAAACAAAACATGTACAACACATAGCTCACAAAGCCAGTGTGCCGTACAGTCACAGCTCTTAAGGCTAAACAACACACCTGATACACTTGTAATAGGTGACTCTATCGTCAGGCAAACTGACATCCCGCTCACCAGGCTGAACAAGGAGAAGGTCACGGTGAGCAGCCTGTCGGGCGCTAGGATCCGCCACATAACACAAGCACTCAGGTCACTCCAAGGCAAGTACAAATATGGCTCAGTCATTGTCCAAGCTGGTGTGAATGATCTGAGACGTACCTCCCTGGACTACATGAAAAGAGACATAGAGGAGCTCTCTGAGCATGTAGCCCAGGCCGGTATGACCCTGACCTTGAGTAGCATTTCACCCTCACCAAGAATGATGCCACAATATGAAGACAAGATGATCAATTTCAACAATTGGCTTAAATATTGGTGTCATTCAAAGGGGATCCAATGCCTGTCAGCCTGGGATGACATGCTCGACAAGCCATGATGCTTCACTAGGGACGGCTTGCACCTGTCACCCCTGGGCTTTCTGATATTGGCAAAGGCTCTTGCTACCCCCATAGTGCCTTTTTTAAGCAAGGCTCAAAAGACAAACCCACCTCCATAGGTATCACAAGGGATAAGAAACTAAGAGTAATGCTACTCAATGCCAGAAGTCTAAACCTCAAAATGCATGCACTCAAAACTCTCCTTAGCATGGAGAACATCGATATCTGTGCAGTAACAGAAACCTGGTTCAAGGCTCCCGAGAGCACCCCAGCACTACCAGGTTATACCTCATACCATTCTTTTCGGCCCCAAAACTTGGACTGAACCACAAAAGGATTGGGAGTATCAATATTCGTCAAAGATACCCACACCTCCAGGTTGGTGGCAAAGCACGAAGCATCAGAGACTATCCATGTGCAACTAACAGTGGGTAAAACTGCCTTCCAGTTTATAGCCTGCTACAGACCACCCTCCCAAACCCAGGAACCCCACTCGGCCTTCCTGAGAACACTGGAAAATATGAAGGTCTCTCCAAACACCATTATATTGGGTGACTTCAACTACCCAAACATAGACTGGGAGCATTACTCTAGCTCCAACACCCTAGCCCAAAGGTTCCTAGAATTTATAAACTCAAATGCTATGGAACAACTTGTTACCACTCCCACAAGAGGGGAAAACATACTGGACCTGATCATCACCAACATAGGGACTCTATGCTCCAGACCAGAAGTGTATCCCTCACTGGTAAGATCAGACCATAAACTAATCTCACTGGATATTCACATCCCGACCCCACCCCCTGCCCAGAAAACCACAGTGAAAAACTTCTCTAAAGCAAATTTCACACCCTCAAAACCAAGGTGGAATCCTTCAAAGCCCCCGGGCCTGTGGAAAATACGGCCCAGACCACAGAATCCTTTATAAACGCATTCTATGAACACCTACAGGAATGCATGGATCATGCAATCCCAAATAAAACCAAGACCCAATCCTCCAAAGGCAGACATCCTGTCTGGTGGACTCCAGCCATAAACAAACTATACAATAGAAGGAGGAAGCTACTACATGATAGAACAAAGTCTCAAAAAGGGAGGGCATCTCAGATCAGTATTAGCAAAAAACTACGGGCACTCATAAAATTGTCTAAGGCCAGCTTTGAGACAAAAATTGCACAGGACACTAAGGATAATCACAAGGCTTTCTTTAGTTATGTTAGGAACCTGGGTGGGAATTCCCAGATATGCTCAGAATTAGTCCAAAATGACAAAAAATACACTGAACCCACAGACATTGCCAACATCCTAGCTGACAGGTTCAGAGCAAACTCCTCCCCCCTCTCTACCAAAAGGGCAAATATCTATCCCAGCAGAGTGCTGCCCCCCTGACATCGCAGATGCTCAGGTAAGAGCTGCCCTCTCCAAAGCAAAAAACACAGCATCAATGGGATCAGATGGTGTCCCAGGCTGCGTCCTACATGAACTCCAAGAAGAGCTAAACCCAAACCTAAAACTACTGTTCAATCTCAGCGTTACTACAGGATATGTACCCAAAGAGTGGCGTTTTGCAACAGTGGTCCCTCTCCACAAAGGTGGTGCCTCATTGGATTCTGGAAACTATCTCCCCATAAGCCTGACTAGCTTGGTCTGCAAAGCTATGGAAAGGATCATCATGGACCTCATAAATAAAGATATTGGGGACCTACAGACACTGGATCCTACCCAGTTCGGCTTTGTTAAGGGCAGATCCTGCCTCTTAAACCTGGTCAATTTCTTTGAAACAGTCACCAAGGCCATTGACGAGGGGAAGGTGGTCCACACAGCCTACCTGGATCTTGCAAAAGCCTTCGATACAATACCCCACTTGGGCATTATAGATAAGCTCACCAGCTTAAATATAAACCCCTATGTCACTAGATGGGTTGCAAACTGGCTCAAGGACAGAACCCACATGGTTAGAATAGCTGGAGCCATGTCAGACTCCAAACCAGTTACAAGTGGCATCCCACAAAGCTCAGTCCTGGGACCTCTCTTGTTTGGTATATATTTCTCGGAGGTACAGGCCAACATGGAAGGACTGTGGCTGACCAATTTCGCAGATGACTGCAAACTGGGTGCCATAATAGACTCTCCAGCCGACACAAGCATCCTCCAAAAGGGCCTCATAGAAACAGACAACTGGTGCCAGAGCCATGGCCTCAAGCTAAACACCAAAAGTGTATAGTCATCCTTTGGCAAAAACAAAGTGCACACAAATTACCACATAGGTGGTAATCCATTAAGTACAGAAGAAGTAATTAGGGACCTGGGGACCCAAGTTGATAGCAATCTCTCATTTGACAACCACGTGGCCAAAGTGGTTAGAAATCATTTTATATAGCCCACCTAATCATGAAGGGATTCACATCTAGATCAGGGGAGGTCATCATGCCTCTTTACTCATCCCTCATCAGGCCCATAATTGAGTACAATGCCCCTTTTGGGATGTACCTTACCAGACACCTGCAGCAACTGGAAAGACCCCAAAAGTACCTCACCAAGAGGATCAAAGGACTCAAACAGATGCCATATGTTGCCCGGTTAAAGAAACTCCAGCTCTATTCAGTGGCATACCGCCTGCTCAGAGGTGATCTGTGCCTGACATATAAAGCCATGTCCAATCCGGAATGAATGGACATGCTGCACCTCAGAAAATCTAAATCCCATCAAGCTACACGCTCGAGAGACTTGAACCTCAGCACTGAAATAAATAGGACATGCTGGAGGGACAGATTCATAACCCAGAGGCTCCCTTCACTCTGGAATAAAATCCCAGTCCAGGTTATGCAGAGTCCCTCATTGACTCTCTTCAAGAGGAATCTTGATGAGTGGATGGGAGATCATAGATTTACCCCAGGTATCACTTCTGTGTCACTGTTAGACAGAGGCACAGTATACTAACCTCGAAAAGGGGAATAGCAAAATTAATTTAAAATGGATGGCGAAAGCCAAACACTCTGGCTAGGCTTATAAATGCCCTAGGGCAGATAGCCTTGTATGAACCTATGAACCTATGGATATGTATTACTGAAACTAACTCAAATGACAGTGCTGATAACCGGAATCAAACTGTAGTTCTAAAGACTCCAAACTTGAATACTCAAGAGTTTTGTATCTCTGAAGACTGAAATGAACTGTTCCTTCTGTAACTGTAGAAACTGAAACAAACTGCACTGTTCAGACTTGTTTCTTGAAAGTCTCTTAATACCACAACTCTGTAAATTTCCTTTGTCCATTTTACACACCTCATTAACCTTGGTGCCCAAGCCTTGTACCATCTAAATAAGATGTATTAATTATGACTCCTTAAAAACAAGTAATCTTTGTGGTATCTCTAAAGGCTGAAACAACCCACCAAGCAGGTATAGTGGGTCCAAAAACAAAACAGTGTAAGAAACTTCTGTGTGTGGAAGAGTTTCAAATTATATACAGTGGATACAAAAAGCTTACACACCCCTGTTAAAATGCCAGTTTTTTGTGATATAAAAAAATGAGACCACAATAAATCATCATTTCAAAACTTTTCCCACCTTTAATGTGACCTATAATCTGTACAATTCAATTGAAAAACAAACAAATCTGTTAGGGGAAAATATAAAAAATAAAAACAGGACAATACGCTGGTTGCATAAGTGTGCACACCCTTAAACTAATACTTTGTTGTGTGTGCACACCCTTAAACTAATACTTTGTTGAAGCACCTTTTGATTGTCTAGGACCTTGTTGATCATTCCCCTGTGTGGTTCCAAGATTTGCCTTCATTGTTGAAGAATTCATTCATCGACCTTAAGCTGCTCTCTTCTTGGACCACAAGTCATATTTTGCCTATTTCCGTTTCTCTATGCTGGTTTTCTAATTCCTTCCTTGTTCTTGAGGTAGTTTGTGCCCATTCTAGGACTTCACTTTACATGAAGGAAGTTTTTTTTTTTCCAGAATGCTTCACAGCTTTTTTTCTCTTTTTGATTCATCACTTTCACACAGATTCACTGCTAAGGCCATTTCTTCATAGTCCCACCAGGAAGGAACACTATTCATCCTTCTGTTAGTCACATTTCTAACTCTCGAGTATTGGTATTACATGCTTTGACTCCGTCTGTCTGGAGAATATGCCTTACAGGCAATCTTTGTTGGTAATCATCCAGTAGTTTCTGCTTACATTTCTGCCCTAGAGGTAAAATAACATAGACCAGTCCTACCACATATGAAATTTATGTACTTACCATAGTGACAGATATGTAGGATTATGTTCATTCCCCTCTACAACCTCTCCATCCTTCTCTCTGGCTTTTTGGTTTGAGATTAGACCTTGCCATTAAGTTTGTCGTCTCCTTCCTGTGTTGCTTTCTTTCCTGTGTTCTGTCTTCCAAAGGCAAATAGAAATGTGAGAGGTCCTTTTACACATAGTGGATTGTTGGTAAAAGATAGGAGTATTGTGAGCAGGGAACATTTGGATTATAAAGCTGCCTGAGTCCTGCCAGCCTGAAGTCTAGTCCTACACATCTAACATAACGGTACTTTTGTTTTTATGAGTTTTTCAATTTCAGTAGTGTTGCTACTTTGAAATAAGACATCGTAAGGAATTAGACAATTTGGTTTAGATTATTTGCATATTGTCCACGACATATAATTAACCATATTAACTCATTACATCTGAGTGATGCCTCCAGGTGCATCTGCAGTTAACTCCTACTGATGCCTCTAGGTGTCAAATATTGCTTGTTCAAATTTGCACCAATAATTCTAACACCATGCTATGTGCACAGTTTTAAAAGATTTCATATTAAAGGTTACACAATAACAAACTCAACTGCATTAATATTTGACCTCTGTCAAGTGCAGGTGAACAATATTAATTGTTGTTTTTATGATATTGATTTATATAGATATCATTTTTACATTTTTCTAAATATCTCAACAACCAAGTAACACAGACAGAACTCCTTAGCCTCATATGAAAGCTCTCGGCTATATGAATAAAATGCTGTTGACAGTATGTGTGTAACTTGAGTGGTTGCTGAGATATTGTAAGTTACTGTTTACTGTGACTTATAAAATTCAGTTTAAGACCTAGAACCTAAAGAATACTACTACCATTATTAAAAAATAGTTTGTGCTGAAGAGTTTGCCATTTAGACTTCTTTCACAAACCCTATGATTCCAGAGATATGAACACTTGTTTGAAGTGTGAGGACATAATTTGATTCTGTGAAAAGGTTTAGGTTCCGCCCATTGGAAGTTACAGGCCATTTTCTTATCAAAGGTCATTCATTACAGTTAACAGAAGAAATTAAATCTAACATCTTACTATCAGTTAATTACACCTCTAACACATAGTACTGGAAAATATTTCACTGGAAATACTTACATAGAGCATTTTTAACACCAGATAGAATTAAGAAGATCAGTTCTACTACAAATATTTTTTTGCTGGAGGTGTGAATAAAGCAGACTGGATTAATATTTTTTATGACTGTAATAAAATTAAATCATATTGGAATGGAATTAATCATTTTTTACAAGTTTTATTTAATGAATCCTTTACCTTAACTAAAGCATTGATTATACTAAATGTAAATGAAGGTCCCTACCTGAATAAGACAAATATGTATTTGTTATGGACAATACTTGCAACAGCTAGGAAATGCATAACCAGAAGGTGGAATTCAAATACACCACCGACCCTGGAAGAATTCTACACTTTACTGAAGACAACTGCATCGATGAAAATAAAACTCAAAGAACTACAAATCTATCCCAGACCATTGGTAAATAATCCTTGGAAGAAAGTTATATCTTTGTTGGACACTGCAATAATCAATATTGTATCTCTGATAAATCATCTGTCAATTCTATATTTAATAACATACAGTGTATATAGTTGTAAGTCAGGCTATTGTAAATATTGTATATCGTTGTTTAAAATATTTAAAAATATTATGTAAATGTTATCTGTAATTGAAAATAAAAGTATTTGAATAAAAAAAAGGAAGTTACAGGCAGATGAGGGAATCAAACCATGTAACACAGAACTACAGCTCACAGCTTTTACCCTCTGTACCAACTGCTAGACATACATGTGGTGGTGGACTGAGCAATCATTAAATGTTCAGATGAGGAGTATATACTGGGGAACTGAAAACCCCAAATGTCACAAACTTTATTTGAGAGACTGGGGAAGGATAGCACTTTAGGTGGATGGAGAGCTAGCTTTGTACTTGTATTGGGGAACTAACTCTGAGATACTGAATTCCTAATGCCATTCACTGAGCTCATGAGAAAGGATGGTGGGGATGTGCATAGTACTTGAAATGGAAGATTTGTAATAAGAATCATAGAAAGTGGACCGAGCTTCAATTGCTTTTGATGCCTAGTCTTGTCAAGACTCAATCTCCATGATGACTGAGTCACCGGTTACCAAAGCCCTTTCCTCAGTCTATACAATAGCTCTCCCTTCCTTTGGTTCCTGCCCCATGTTAGTCTCTCACCTATTTATAATCTTTCTCTCTCCAGATGCACTACCAGCCTTTCTGACAATCCATCCAATTGCCTCCCTCGCTTTGCTCATCCTGACACCTTTCCTGTCCTTTTCCAAAACACCAAACTGACTGATGTTTACTCCCGACCCTTCTCATTTATTCCATTTAGTTCCTCTTTCTTCTTTCCTGTCTTCTCCTCTTCCCCATCCCCTCCTGCTGATCCCACCTCAGCTCTAGCCCCAGAAGGGCATCACTTCCCTTTCCCATTTGCCATCTATACCTCCCATCTTGCAAAGTGCCATTCCCTCCTGTTTTCTTCATATTTCTGGCTCCTGCATGATTATCTATGGCTTTCCCTTCAAGCATTTTCTCTGCCATCTGCCTTTATCCTTTCACTATGTTTTGTCTTATCTCTTTCCTGGCTGACTGTCTCACCTTCTCCATTCACTGCAATGTCTGCTGCTCTTCTTTTCTGCATTAATCTGAAAACCTTTGCTTGTATCATACTATATGCCCCCCCTTCCTATAATTTCTGATTTTAAGTAGTATCATCAGAAAAGCTATCAAGGTACAAATTAGTCTCAAGGTGCATGAACTTCATGGGACTTCCAAGTCAGAGGTGTAACACGCAGCACACTCACTTTTGGGGCAGAAGGCTGTGGGTTCAGTTCTCTCACCAGATACAATTAGTTGATTGCTGACATTATAATGCAACATAAGATGAGTGCTGCATTCCTGTGTGTGCCATCCTTTAGATGAGACATTAAACCGAAGCCGCATCTGCTTGAGCTGGTGGTGGGTAAGGTGGATGCAAAAGATCCCAAGGCACTTATCATACCTTTCAACCTCTTAGAGCAAGTAATCTGGACAAAGCAGAAAATAATGGGGAGACAAAGGCTCAAAAATAGGGACAGATTTTAAATATTACTCTTATAAACTTACAAAGTTGTTAGAATAACAGGATTTGTGTTAGCATGCAATTTCTGAAGGATACAATGTCTGCAACTCAAATATACGACATTATTTAGTGACATCAATCCTCAGTGATTTGCCAGAAAACCACAAATTTTATGAGGCCCAGACCAAAAATATAAGGAAAACATCTGGACATTCTCTGAAAATCTGGACAATTGAGAGTTATTGCACCTATCAAAAAGAGTAGGGGGTCCTTAAATTAATGGAACATAAACAAAACAAAACATTATTTATATACTTACATAAATATATATATATATATATATATATATATATATTTACAGGGACATATTTGCACATTCCTACATGCCACAATTAAAAACAATTACATTAAAGAGCCCTTACTGATATTAATATGGAAGGTCCCTATATTTTAGAACAGACTAAAAAGAAACCCTCTCATTCAGACCAGGGAATTTGTCTGCCTACAATTTAATTATCCACCATAACTCCCTCTTCCCAGTTTGATTCCTAAAGCTCTCTTGCTGTGGATTTTTCTCAACAACCTCATATGCCATAAAATTAAAAGCATGTCTTAAGCCATGCTCCATTACATGTTTGGCCAGTGCACTCTTAGTGTCCCCTATACAAATACTATAGCAATGCTATCTTACCCTTTCAAACAAAGGATAATTAGTCTTCCCAATATAAAAACCCATACATATTTTGCATGAGGCAAGATAGATTATATTCGGTGTACGACAATCTGCTGACACCCTGAACCCATGCGGAATACCTGTAACTGGATGCACATAGGTATTAGACATATTGATATAAGTGCAAAAACTGCATCTATTGCACTTCCTTGTGCCAAACTCCTTGTGGGTACATGGTGGGTCATATAACATAATTGTCTCTTTAAAGACTTTTTGTTCTTATATCTAATAAATGTTCTCTCCCCCACTATACTTCCTATGGAGTTATCAGTTAGTAAAACAGGCTAATTAGATCTAATAACTCCATGTATCACTTCTATATCTCTAGTATAATACATTGTAATAGGTATAGTGCTTTGCCCTAACATTTCAGGCCTCTCAGCGTGCATATGACTGTCTGGATCCCTGGATACCTCAAAAAAATAGGGTCTTGCCCTATCAGCCCTTAGAGCCACTGCCTCATCACATGCATTCTCAATCTCATTAAAATTATAACACCCCTCTTTAAATTCAATGCTCAAATTAGACAGATCTCTGAGAACCCCCCCTTTCCAGGTTATTCACTCTAGACATATGTAGGGTCTTGATCCTTCAGAATATTCTTATAAATATAGGCAGGATGCATACTCTGCCTTTGCAATACGTTATTGCACCTACAAGATTTTCTGTGTAGTCCTGTGTTAATAAAACCATTTGCATCCTTAGTAATGCAGATGTCAAGGAAGCCAGTAGATTCCAGTGAATAATGATTCATAAACTTTAAGAAAAAAGTGGTAGTATGCAAATAACTCAAACTCTTTTAACTGTATCAGGGACCCGTTCCACAATAAAAAAATGTCATCAATGAATCTTGATGAGGCACTCAGATAAGGAAAACTTCACAGTGCAAGAAATAAGATCACAAGGGAGAACACAGAACAGAAAATTAGCAAAGTAGAAGTTAAACAAATAGAAGCTGAAGTTATGGAATACCTGTGAATTGAAAGATTTAGTGTAGAATGTCTAACACAGGTTATGTCACAGCATGATGGAACAATGAGTCGCCAAAGTAAGGAGAAATAGGTGGAGTAAGAAACATCTGAAGAAGAAATATGGACATGTAAAAGAAAATAGAGATTTCATATGGTGTGATATTTATGCAAATGAGAAAGCAAAACTAATCAAGACAAAAAAGCAGCACCAATGATATTTGAAGAAAAATACAGGCAAAGGCATCCAAATATGGAGAATTTTACAATACAAAAAAAAAAGAAAGAAAACAAAGGGGCAAAGTAGAAAAGAAGATTGGTAATGGAGAAGTTAAAGAAACAGAAACTGAAGTTATGGGTTACCTGTGAAGTGAAGGATTTAGTGTAGAAAATCCAACACTGGTAATGTCACAGCATGATGGAACAGTGTGTCACAAATTATGGAGAAACAGGTGGAACAGGAAGCATCTGATCAGTGGCCACATGAAAATACTCTGGAGTTTTCAGTAGGAAACCAGTACAAAAGTTCAGTTGGAGTTGCACAGCAAGGGAAGGAGCAGGAAATGGTGGCACTTCTGACACAGTCAATGTTGTGAAGTGATAGACCAGTGAGTTACGATATGAAAGAGCAATGGATGACACAGGATGTAGCTGAAGAGAATATGTTATAGGAAGATGTTCTGGAAGTTTCTGTAGAATGTCCACAGAAAACAGAGAATAAAGAATGTGCACTCAGTTTGGAAGAAAAAAAGATTCAAGGAAAGAGCTGCTTGATTAATTAAGATGGTGAGGCATATTAAGATTGATGAAAGAAACAGATTACAGAAAGTCAAGACCCAAAATGTTTTGAAATATTTCTTCAAAAACCCCAATTATTTCAATATCAGATCTATACGTCTTGTCTTTATATTTTATTTCTTGTATTTTACAATGGGGGTTCTTTATGTTGATAATTCTTACTAACATTTTTGAAGGTGTTTGCACTCATTCTGCATATTATGTAGCATTCTGAGTTCTGTAAATGAGAATTGTTATAATCTCATTTAATTGTTTCTGTAAGCTTGCTATTTGCTTCTCAACAGTAGGATTACCGTTTTTTTTGTAGCTCAGTTTCAAGCAGTCTTAGCTTGTTTTTTAATTGCTCTATATTTTCTCTTCTTTGTTTTTTAAATATGATGCCTTTTGGATGAAAGTACCCCTAGCCGTAACTTTGAAGGCTGCCCACTGAATGTCCAGAGGAATCTCGCCACTTAAAAAAATCTTCATTTAATTGCATTAGATATTTAATAATCTTTTATTCTACCTCTTTATTTTTCAGCAAATTTGTATTTAATGTCCAGTTTGCTGTAATGTTTAATTTATACCCCACCTTATGTGTTATTTTTAGATTTATTTTAGAGTGATCTGATAAAGATCTAGGTTTTGTGTTATAGCTCACTTCATGATGTGCCAAGCCTTGAGAAATAAAAAAACATGTCAATCCTAGACCAGGTTTTATGATATGGGGAAAAATAAGTGTATCTGGTACCTTGAGTGTCTGTGTTGTTTAGTTCAAATGGATCTATTAAATTGAAGTCCTCAATTAGTTCTGATGGGAATGTTGTGGCTTGGAGAGGTTGATTATGATTTTTATTTGACCTATCTTTTAGTGGATTAATAGTTATATTCCAGTCCCCCCCCCCCAATTATAATCGAGTGATTTGGATGTTTACTTAGCAAATTATATAATTCAATTAAGAAATCGAGTTGGTAGTTACATGGACCATAAACATTACACAGTAATATAGGATTCTTGTGAGTTGACAGTAAGGTTGTAAAATAGCACCATCTTCTTTAACATCGTAGTTATAATTAATGATATTACCATCAAATGATTTCTTGATTATTTTAGCTGTACCTCTTGCTGAAGTACTGTCTCCAGCTGCTATTATTTTCTTAATCCATTTAGAATGTTTTCAGTACCCTTGTCCCACTGTTCCATAGTCATGTGTGTTTCCTGAAGAAAGGTCATATCAGTTCTTGAATTATAAATGAGATGCGTGACTAGCTTTTCCTTTTTAGTGTCCTGTAAGCCATTTACATTCCATAAGGCTATATTAACCATTTTATGAGAATACTATTTTGTTCTATTTATATCTGAGGTATCTATGTATTTTATCTTGAAGCTTGTCGGAGCACTTTGCGCACATTTTACTATGGACTGAGAAATAGTTAGATATAAGATTAAGATGACATATTCCTCTTTCAAACTTTCCTTGGTGCCTAACCACTTACTCCTAATCTCTGAAAGAGAAAAGATTATCCAGTAAACAAGTAGTGTAAACAACATTCTGAAATTAAAAAAAATCCCTATCTACAGATTTAACTATAATACAATAGTTATTTTGCATTCCAAAAAACATCACATATTTCCAGCGTAGACAATCCCCAGACAGCAACCTAACTAAAATAACTTGTTGTGTGTTCTTAACCCAAGTAGGCAGTAGAGTAGTTAATGTTTACGCTTCTATGTTCCACGTTTCCCAGCTATTTCAGACATTAATAGCTTATTTTTATTTATTAGCTGACTTTGCTAGTACATATACTGTTAAGGAAATATAGTACAATTGTAATTTGTGCTTTCAAAACTTCTTTTGTTTCCTCAATTATACTATGCATGTATTAATGAGAACTTATTTCAATCCTTTGCAAATAATTTAGAATTTCCTAAGGTTAATAAATCCCAAGCCAATAACATTAAAAGCTTAATAACAGAAGAGGAAATTAGTAGGGCTATTGATAAAATAAAACCTGGAAAAGCTCCTGGCCCTGATGGATATGTAGCAGAATTCTATAAACATTTTAAGTCTCAAGTCACACCAATACTTTTAAAACTATACAACTATATTATACAAGTTGGGATATCGGACCTATATATATATAAACAACTCCAAAACTGTGCTTATTCCAAAACCCAATACAGATCCCACAAACCCAAATAATTATAGACCTATAGCTTTGATTAATCTAGACATTAAGATTTTCTCAACAATTATAGCTCAAAGAATACAAAAGGCAGCTCCAGTCATAATATCACCGGAACAACTAGGTTTTATGAGTCATAGACAAGTTAAGGATAGCACATTAACTATAGATGCTCTAACCCATTTATGTGCTAAGGACAAATCCCCGAAATATGCATTATCTGTCGATGCAACAAAAGCCTTTGACAGAGTAAATCAGAATTTTTTACTTTTTATACTGTATAAATTTGAATTCCCAAAGGAATATATAAAAATGATCAAAACATTATATACTAAAGCAACTACTACCCTTTATATTAATAAGAAAACTTCTAAACCAATACAAATAGTTAACAGAACAAGACAAGGTTGCCCACTTTCACCATATTTGTTTAATCTGTATATAGAAACACTACTACTGCAAATTACTCAGAGAACATACCATCATCTTATCTTTGTCTCCAACACCCAAATTAAATACACATCATTTGCGGATGATCTTAATATCTACTTTCAATATCCAAATACTGATTTAAATAAAATACTATCGTCTATAGATTCTTTTTCCATGGTATCCAACTATGAGATTAATCCCAGGAAATTAATCATATATCAAATT
Organism: Protopterus annectens; assembly: GCF_019279795.1. Lineage (NCBI taxonomy): Eukaryota > Metazoa > Chordata > Ceratodontiformes > Protopteridae > Protopterus > Protopterus annectens. The sequence goes on from NC_056743.1 coordinate 1,120,257,625, forward strand.
AATCCAATAGGACATAAAGAGTTTTACTTTCTGGAGACTAAGGTCAAAGTGCAATACACTCTGAAATATTTGGGTATAAACTTTAGTCATGTACAAGCAGAATTGTTCACTAACAATATTGGTAAAACATGGTACAATATAGTTGAGAGTATGAATAAATGGGAAAAGCTTAAACTATCTACCTTATCAAAAGCCTCAATTATAAAAATGAACATTCTTCCTAAAATTTTATATCATCTCAATGCCATTTTTATAAAAATACCAGTTACTTTCTTCAATAAAATGAAAGTTAGACTGGCAAAATTCATATGGTACCCAAAATGTATGAGAATTAGCTATGATAAGCTAATACCCACAAAAGAAAAAGGTGGCCAAGGCCTTCCTGACTTTCAGTTATACTATTAAATTATCAATGCAAGCCATATCGTACACATAGCAAATTATGACCCAGTAGGGAATACATGGTATCCATTATGGATCATATTACTATATAGGGACATAACACAATATAAAATCAATCCAAATTTGATTCCCTTTATAAAACAGGAAACTCTTAAAACAAAAATTCATCCAATATCAATTAACAACTCTGAAATTTTTAAAAAAACTACTGATTTCAGCAAACATAAAAGATACAATTACTCTCTTGCAACCAATTCACAATAATCCAGATGTAAAACTAGCAAACAATATGATAAATCTGGATAACGTTTCTTTAATAAAAAATTATACAGTTTGGGATTTTTATCAAATAAGAAATCTTTCATTGAAAGATATCGCAAACTTTTAGTCAAAGTCAGTAAAAAATATAACCTGATAATTAAACAAATCATATATCTAGTAAAAGTAGTCAAGCAAGAAGTCAAGTTAGCACAACAAATTATAAAAATTATGTTAAGTAAAAAGAAAATGATATCAAACACTTATAAATTGATAGCAAATATTAAATACTAAAACACTACCATCTTTTCAAAATGTTGGGATAGGAAGGACAACACCATAACAGATAATCAAAAGGAAGTAGCTATCAAAAGCACTATAAAACTGACACTATATCTTCTTCTTCTTTCAGCTTTTTCCCAGTTAGGGGTCGCCACAGCGGATCACCTGTCCGCTCATGATTGGCAGTGGAGTTTTTACAGTGTCGAGTTGCCAGCCCGGTGCCCAACCTTCCACAGAAGGCACACACTCACACCTAGGGCCAATTTAGAGTGTCCAATCCACCTACTGCATATCTTTGGGATGTGGGAGGAAACCGGAGCACCCGGAGGAAACCCAAGTGACCACAGGGAGGACATACAGACTCCGCACAGAAGGCACCCCAGCCGAGGATCGAACTGAAGAACCTCTTGCTGTGAAGCAACATTGCTAACCACTGCCCCACCATGGCTGCCCATAAATCTGACACCATATAAAAAGTTAATATATACACTACTCATGATTTTTAACAATGCATACTTCACGCCTGTACATCTTAACAAATTTAACCCATCCAAGTCACCATATTGTCCCTTTTGACCAAATAAAGAAGCAGACATCCTTCATATATTCTGGAGCTGTAAAACAGTATATAAGCTATGGTGTTCACTTAGAATTCTATTAGAGAAATCAAGATGCTCAAAATTTATGCTGTCATGGCAAACAGCTATATTCCATTTATTTAAGGGTAATATTAACAAGTTATCTAAACATATCATAATAACACTTTGCACTCTGATGAAAGCTTATATAGCAAAAAACTGGACTGATAGATCAAAGTTAACCTGGTTAGAATACAAAAGCGTAGCAAAAAACACATATTAGCCAAAAAACTATATACAAAAAGTCAGATAAATCAAATATATTATCAAGAGTACTGTAAAACATTAATTGAAATACTCTCTTAATAGTCTGGTATAGTCTAAGTATTTTAAGGATAGTAAACATTACTCCTGGAATCAAACCTGCTACTAAAGGTACTGCAATACATTAATTGATATCTTGTCATGAATAGTATGTAAATACTATGTACATAAGAGACGTAAGCCCACCACTCTGTTGAGATTAGCAACCAAAATAAGTATGGTGACATATATGTATATACGTTTTTAGTAGAGTAGAATATAATTATATTATAGGTTGATGTTATGCATATTATAGCTCACAGTAGTAAAGTTGGTATAATAAATATGCCATATGGAAAAACTTTTAGATGAACTTATAATTTAATTTTATCAGTGTGATAATACTATGGTTTTCTACAAAATATGAATATTATTAGCATAATGGGCAATAACTATCATTACATGTTTATGAATGTACAATGTAACATCAACTGTACCACATGTAATTATCTTGTTATGCTTTGTGTTTTGTTTTTATACCAGAAATGTTTTCAATAAAAAGATATTTGATAAAAAAAAGACCCAAAATGTTAGAAGTCTGATAAAAACAGATGAACACAGTAATCAAGACTATTAACAGAAATTAATGTGATATAACAGAAGTAAATAGGCTATATTACTGTGCAGCCAAATTAATAACAGATAAAGTCTTACCATAAAAATACATGGCAGTATGGGAAAGGAAGGGAAGAAATCAAATGTCATCATGGAAGTATCAAATAAAGAAAACTATAAAGCAATTAAGACAAGAAGTCTCACTGTTAGAATGGTATAGAAGAGGGAACAGATCAACAAAAATACTTTTATTAAAAAGATAGATGTGATAAAAGCAACACACAGTATTAGAACAGACCGGGATCTAGCGTACACTACTGAAAATAATAAATTAAAGGCACAGCAGGAAAAACTTAGAAGCTATGCTGATAAATATAAAGGAAAAGTACAAAATAAGCAATTCACTGATGGCCCAAAAAAGTTTTATAAAGAATTAGGAAACAAAGCAAAAAGAATGTAAACGTCATCAACAAATGAAAAAAATATATGCATTTTAGAGAAATATCTATAAACACCCTGTGGAACATAACAAAAATGCTGAATGGATAGAGGAAGTAAGAGAAACAGTAAGAAGTTCAAATGCACAGCATATGAAATGGGATGAAGTAACAGCTTGAGGAAATGAAGCTAAATTAAGAAAAGCTCCTAAGTGGAAAATCCCAGGCCGAGATGCAATACCTAACTTCTGCCGAAAAGTATTAACATCTTTACAGGAAGATTTAGCCCTGAGTAATTTACACACCTGGTTATCAATGAAAAAGTCAATTTATCTAAGTACTGGACTATTTGCTTACCTGGGATTATGTCACCTTCCTGTAATGTATAAATGTATAACACATCTGAGTAGTCTTGAAAATTATTTAGTATTGTCTTTGAATCATTCATAGTGTTATTAATTCAGCCATTCCTTATTTTAAAAAAACTTTTATTTCTACTTTTTTATTCTTCAGCTTAGCAGCAAATGTACACTAGTATTTCGAGTAGCTGTCTAAAAAGTGTCTTCTAACTGCCATTTTTTAAAACTACCTTTCTTTCTTCAAACACGTTATTCTCCTCCTGTGTCTCATTAATGGCAGAATCCAGGCCCACTGCACCTCTAGCAAGATTATTTTGTAAAATATTTCAGATATTTAAACTGTCCTTTGATCATCAAGTAAATACTATTGTATGGAAGTCCTTCTTCATCACACAGCTTATATAAAGGGATGGTGTCCAGGTCCAGAGATGTAATCATTCCACTGTACTCTGTTCTCATCAGACTGATAACTGTATATAACACCCCATTCAGTACGTACTTGTCCAAACACTAGTCACAACTGGAGTGACCACAGTGCTTTCTCACTAAAAATAAAAAAAAAAAAAATCAAACACCTAAATCACAAAAAACTTTGGGAGACTAACTCAGTCTTTATTTCAGTTGTCAGTATCATACAGGCTTCTAAAAGGTGACCTCTACCTCACTTATAGAGCCTCAGCAGACCCTATTCTGTCAGACCTATTACACATTCACAAGTCCAATGGTACACCGGCTTCAAGGGATCTTATTCTATTTTGAAACATGCAGTCATCTCATCTTACTTAGAAAAATCTTTGCGCTCACTCCTCATATCCCTTTTTTATTACTGTCACTCTCTGTGGGTTTTACTGCCATGCCATGCTCACTTACCCACAGTAAATATACTTTGAATAATTTCCAGCACTATATCCTACTCTCCTGGCCCAAAATAGCAAACTTCCACCACTCCAGATTACCTTGAAAGGGACCTCCCTGTTATTGTTTCACTCTTTTTAATAAGCCAAATAATTATAAACACATATCATGGTATGTAGCAGAGCAGTCTGGCCAGTCAGAGCTAGATGCCAGCAGCTTATCACCATTTAGCAGTAGATATCCTCTCACCAATTAATAAATATGTAAACAGACAATAAGCTGCAATCTTGTTTATTTATGTTTACCTGGGTGGTGCACTGATAAATTTTGACCAATTTCAGGCTCAGCCTGGGTGAAATACAAAACATTTCACAAACAAAAATATAGAAATGTAACTAGTAAAAGAGTATTTCAGACTAATTACATAGAATAAACTGTATACATACATTATAGTGAACAAGCACTGTACAATGTACAGTCAAGCAGACTGTAACGTACAACATATACATTTGTTTCTAAAGTGGGCCAACCTTCAGTAAACCTTAAGAGAGGAGAAGAGACTTGGAAAGGAGATGGGGTAGGTGCTACGCCCTATGTTGAAGCAAGAGTGTTTGACTTGGATGAAGTGCTTTTTGAGTTGCTTTCTGAAATTGGTATAAGTGTTGATTTCCTTAATGTTGATGGGAAGAGCTTGCTAAAGAGTATCTGCCTGAGAGGAGAAAGTATGTGCAGTGCTTTGGAGTTTGGTTCTAGGTGTAATGAGAGTTGGTGTGGCTTGTAAGTAGGGTTTCAGGTCTTATGAGGAGGTTTTTTTTTTCATGAAGTCTAGCTGCAGGTAGTGTGTGTGGAGTTGGAATAGTTTGTAGGGTTGGAGTCCTAAAAATTATGTTAGGTCTTTTTCTGGGTAGCCATTTGGCTTCTTCTAGGGTCCAAAGTGATTCCCACAGAGAGGTGAGTTTGTAATGAATTGCCAGATGCTGTTAGAGACAGTATGGAGTGTGCCAATGTTTTTTTCTTGGAGGCAAAAGCAAAAATTGGGAGCCCATATTCAAGATGAAAAGGGAGAACTCCTTTGTCAATGGCTGCTGTGGCTGGCTGGGATAGAAAAAGGGAGACTCCTTTGTCCCAGAAGAGGAGGGAATTGATTTTCACTCTCACTTTGTCTGTGTGGAAACAGAAACTTAGTAACTGGATTAAGGTATAGGTATATGAAGGTGGAGGTTGTCTTTACAGAATGGTTGTGCAGGTCAACAACAGTTAAAGAGTGAGGTGCTTGGTGAAATTCCTAATGGAGTTCCTAAAAGAATGGTTTTGGTCTTGGTGGGATTGAGAAGTAGCTTATAGTTTATGAGGCATTGGTGGAGCTCTTATAAGTCTGATTGGAGATTGCACTGAATATTGGTATGAGAGTGACCCGATCAGTAAATGACCATGTCATCAGCACAGAGGATCAGTGGGAGATGGGGAAGGCCACAAGGAAGTTTGTTAATGAATATGGAAAAGAGGAGAAGGTCAAGAATGGATCCTTGTGGTACACCTCTGGTAACTGGTGCAGATTCTGATTGTGTAGATCCCATTTTAACTCTGATGTGTCTGCCAGTGAGGAAGATTTTAAACTTGGGAGGATTGTTTGGCCTGAAACCAATTTCAGTTAGTTTGTTTTAGAGAAGATAGTGGTCAATAAGGTCAAATGCCTTTGCCAAGTCTATATGTAAGGCACCTGTAAGGAGGCCACTATCAGAGTTTTGCAGAATGCTGTCAATTAGGGACCAAAGTGCTGTCACAGTACTTCGTCCAGGCTAGAATACATGTTGTTTTGAGGAGAGCAGGTGGTGCTGCTGGATATAGACAAAGAGTTGGGTGTAGACTATATTTTCAATAAGTTTGCCCAGAATTGGGAAGATGGATATTAGACAGAGGTGGGAGGTATCTTTTTGGTTATTTTGCTTTGGGAGGGTTTAATTAAAGCACTTTTCCAAAATTGTGGTATGATGTTTGGTGTGAGAAACTGATTATATATGTGGGTGAGATGGAGACATAGATGCTCTCTGCAGTGATATATATAAACCAGGGTTTATGGTGTCAGATCTAAGAGGGGTGTCATTGGTAACATTTTCAAGTAGAATACAGACTTCTTTGTGATGTATGCATTTGAAGTGGAAGAGGTGGATGAATGATTGGGAGATGGGCAATGTGTGATTAATGGAAGATGTGGAGTCTTTTAATGGGAGATTGCTAAACTCTTTAAGGAAATCTTCTGCAGAAAATTTTGCTGTGCCACTTTGAATGATGTTTGCTGACGGGGTATCATTAGGAGGTTTTCTTCCTGCAGTAAGGTTAACCTCTTTCCAAAAGTGTTTGGAGGAATGTAAGAGGATAATTTGTTTCTTTAGTCGGATATATCTTTTGTGGTTTCTTATGGACTTCTTGGCTATAAAGGAGATACGGTTGTTAGTTGTGGGTGTTTGTTTCTATTTTTGCCATGCTTCATCCCTTACAATTAAAAGATGTTTGAGTTCAGTGGACAGCAATTCAGCTTTGTTGGGTTTATAAAGCATGTGGATAAGTGGGAAGAATTTGTCTAACAGCTGGAATAGAAATATTGTTAGGCTTATAACTGCTGTATCAGTCATGTAAGGAGATTATATGGTTCCATTTGTGGCCTGTGAGAAATGTCCTGTTTTGTCAATATCAGTGAGCTGGAAATTGTAGGTGAATCCAGTTAGGAATAGATTCTGAGTATGATTTCCTTGGGCAATGACTATTGGGTTTGGGCTATTTTGTGTGTAATTAGAGAGCCTCCACCTGATATGTTTGCCTGGTCTGGCACCACTGACATACTTGCAGGAGTTTAGAAAGTGTTGGAAGTTGAGGGAGTCGTGTTTGTTTTTAGAAGTAAATAAAAACACTTTACTTAAGAATGAGTTAAGCAGTTCAGTTAGCAGTTTTAAATATATAAAGAAATACAAAATTATACAGGGGAACAGAAAACTTGCAGCTGTCATTAACTCTCCATCCGACTTCCAGATTCTTCAGGAGGGACTAACACACACCAGTAAGTGGTGCCTGGACTATGGCCTAAAACTAAATGCAAAGAAATGCAGCATTGTGACTATAGGTAAAACTAGGCACCCATGTGATTAAACATAGGTGACACTCCTTTAAAAGTTGATTTTACCATTAAGGATGTGGGCACTTTCATTTACAACAAACTATCCTATGATTATCATGTACCTACTCTTGCTAGGAAATCCTTTTACCTTGCCAGACTAATTACTGGGAATATTTCTTACAGATCTAAAGAAGTTATTATCCCTCTCTACTCCTCCTCCCTCATTAGGCTCATAACAGAGGATAACTGGCCCTTTGGGATGTACATAATAGGTTCATAGGTTCATACTAGGCTATCTGCCCTAGGGCATTTATAAGCCTAACCAGAGTGTGTTTGGCTTTCGCCACCCATTTTAAATTAATTTTGCTATGCCCTTTTTCAAGGTTAGTATACTGTGCCTCTGTCTAACAGTGACACAGAAGTGATACCCGGGGTAAACCTACGATCTCCCATCCACTCATCAAGATTCCTCTTGAAGAGAGTCAATGAGGGACTCTGCCTAACCTGGACTGGGATTTTATTCCAGAGTGAAGGGAGCCTCTGGGTTATGAATCTGTCCCTCCAGCATGTCCTATTTATTTCAGTGCTGAGGTTAAAGTCTCTCGAGCGTGTAGCTCGATGGGATTTGGATTTTCTGAGGTGCAGCATGCCCATTAATTCCTGGTTGGATATGGCTTTAAGTCAGGCACAGATCGCCTCTGAGCAGGTGGTATGCCACTGAGTAGAGCTGGAGTTTCTTTAACCGGGCAGCTGTTAGAGCCCTTTGATCCTCTTGGTGAGGTACTTTTGGGGTCTTTCCAGTTGCTGCAGGTGTCTGGTAAGGTACATCCCAAAAGGGCATTGTACTCCATTATGGGCCTGATGAGGGATGAAGAGGCATGATGACCTCCCCTGATCTAGATGTGAATCCCTTCATGATTAGGTGGGCTATATAAAATGTTTTTCTAACCACTTTGGCCACGTGGTTGTCAAATGAGAGATTGCTATCAACTTGGGTCCCCAGGTCCCTAATTACTTCTTCTGTACTTAATGGATTACCACCTATGTGGTAATTTGTGGGCACTTTGTTTTTGCCAAAGGGGATGACTATACACTTTTTGGTATTTAGCTTGAGGCCATGGCTCTGGCACCAGTTGTCTGTTTCTATGAGGCCCTTTTGGAGGATGCTTATGTCGGCTGGAGAGTCGATTATGGCGCCCAGTTTGCAGTCATCTGCGAACTTGGTCAGCCACAGTCCTTCCGTGTTGGCCTGTATCTCCGAGAAATATATACCAAACAAGAGGTCCCAGGACTGAGCCTTGTGGGATGCCACTTGTAACTGGTTTGGAGTCTGACATGGCTCCACGTGGGTTCTGTCCTTGAGCCAGTTTGCAACCCATCTAGTGACATAGGGGTTTATATTTAAGCTGGTGAGCTTATCTATAATGCCTGAGTGGGGTATTGTATCGAAGGCTTTTGTGAGGTCCAGGTAGGCTGTGTGGACCACCTTCCCCTCGTCAATGGCCTTGGTGACTGTTTCAAAGAAATCAACCAGGTTTAAGAGGCAGGATCTGCCCTTAACAAAGCCGAACTGGGTAGGATCCAGTGTCTGTAGGTCCCCAATATCTTTATTTATGAGGTCCATGATGATCCTTTCCATAGCTTTGCAGACCAAGCTAGCCAGGCTTATGGGGCGATAGTTTCCAGGATCCATTGAGGCACCACCTTTGTGGAGTGGGACCACTGTTGCTGTACGCCACTCTTTGGGTACATATCCTGTAGTAAGGCTGAGATTGAACAGTAGTTTTAGGTTTGGGTTTAGCTCTTCTTGGAGTTCATGTAGGATGCAGCCTGGGACACCGTCTGGTCCCATTGATGCTGTGTTTTTTGCTTTGGAGAGGGCAGTTTTTACCTGAGCATTTGAGATGTCAGGAGGGCAGCACTGTGCTGGGATAGATATTTGCCCTTTTGGTGGGGAGTGGGGGGGGAGAAGTTTGCACTGAACCTGTCAGCTAGGATGTTGGCAATGTCTGTGGGTTCAGTGTATTTTTTGTCATTATGGTCTAATTCTGAGCATATCTGGGAATTCCCACCCAGGTTCCTAACATAACTAAAGAAAGCCTTGTGATTATCCTTAGTGTCCTGTGCAATTTTTCTCTCAAAGCTGGCCTTAGACAATTTTATGAGTGCCCATAGTTTTTTGCTAATACTGATCAGAGATGCCTTCCCTTTTTGGGATTTTGCTCTATCATGTAGTAGCTTCCTCCTTCTATTTTATAGTTTGTTTATGGCTGGAGTCCACCAGACAGGATGTCTGCCTTTGGAGGACTGGGTCTTGGTTTTATTTGGGATTGCATGATCCATGCATTCCTGAAGGTGTTCATAGAATGCATTTATAAAGGATTCTGTGGTCTGGGCTGTATTTTCCACAGGCCCGGGGGCTTTGAAGGATTCCACCTTGGTTTTGAGGAGTGTGAAATTTGCTTTAGAGAAGTTTTTCACTGTGGTTTTCTGGGCAGGGGGTGGGGTCGGGATGTGAATATCCAGTGAGATTAGTTTATGGTCTGATCTTACCAGTGAGGGATACACTTCTGGTCTGGAGCATAGAGTCCCCATGTTGGTGATGATCAGGTCCAGTATGTTTTCCCCTCTTGTGGGAGTGGTAACAAGTTGTTCCATAGCATTTAAGTTTATAAATTCTAGGAACCTTTGGGCTAGGGTGTTGGAGCTAGAGTAATGCTCCCAGTCTATGTTTGGGTAGTTGAAGTCACCCAATATAATGGTGTTTGGAGAGACCTTCATATTTTCCAGTGTTCTCAGGAAGGCTGAGTGGGGTTCCTGGGTTTGGGAGTTTGGTCTGTAGCAGGCTATAAACTGGAAGGCAGTTTTACCCACTGTTAGTTGCACATGGATAGTCTCTGATGCTTCGTGCTGTGCCACCAACCTGGAGGTGTGGGTATCTTTGACGGATATTGATATTCCCCCTCCTTTTGTGGTTCGGTCCAAGTTTTGAGGCCGAAAAGCATGGTATGAGGTATAACCTGGTAGTGCTGGGGTGCTCTCGGGAGCCTTGAACCAGGTTTCTGTTACTGCACAGATATCAATGTTCTCCATGCTAAGGAGAGTTTTGAGTGCGTGCATTTTGAGGTTTAGACTTCTGGCGTTGAGTCGCATTACTCTTAGTTTCTTATCCCTTGTGATACCTATGGAGGTGGGTTTGTCTTTTGAGCCTTGCCTAAAAAAGGCACTATGGGGGGTAACAAGAGCCTTTGCCAATATCCGAAAGCCCAGGGGTGACAAGTGTAAGCCATCCCTAGTGAAGCATTGTGGCTTGTCGAGCATGTCATCCCAGGCTGACAGGCACTGGATTCCCTTTGAATGACACCAATACTTAAGCTAATTGTTGAAATTGATCATCTTGTCTTCATATTGTGGCATCATTCTTGGTGAGGGTAAGATGCTACTCAAGGTCAGGGTCATACCGGCCTGGGCTACATGCTCAGAGAGCTCCTCTATGTCTCTTTTCATGTAGTCCAGGGAGGTACGTCTCAGGTCATTCACACCAGCATGGACAAAAACTAAGTCATATTTGTACTTGCCTTGGAGCGACCTGAGTGCTTGTATTATGTGGCGGATCCTAGCGCCCAACAGGCAGCTCACCGTGACCTTCTCCTTGTTCAGCCTGGTGAGCGGGACGTCAGTGTGCCTGACGATAGAGTCACCTATTACAAGTGTATCAGGTGTGTTGTTTAGCCTTAAGGGCTGTGACTGTTCGGCACACTGGCTTTGTGAGCTATGTGTTGCACGTGTTTTGTTTTGTCTAAGCATATGATCCAGCTTGAGAGATCATAGCATTTTCTCACCAAGATAAACAAGGGTAAGACTTCCTTTAGTTATCCAGATTGTCTTCAGGCACTTTCTCTCTTCTGCTTCCTACCGCCTCTTTGGAGGTGACCTCAGTGTAGCCTACAAAGCCTCAAAGTATCAAGTCCTGTGTGACCTCCTGCACATCTGCAAAACTAATAACTCTCTCAACACCTGTTTAAGAGATTCTAACTTTCACCAAAACACAAAACGGTCCTGCTAACAATATCCCAGAGAATCATTCCTTAATGAAACAGACTTTCTTTGAACCTGCTTGTGAGATATATATCCCAAGGAATCTTCCTTTTATGAAAAAGCCTTCCTTTGGAAGTAAAGCAAAGTAGCTTCCTGATCTTCTTTAAGCACAACCTGGATGAATGAATGGGCAATCATAAGTACACTCTAGGTCTGGCCCCTCAAGCCCTCATTGAAAGGGGTCGTAACTATGTCTAAATTATTCATGATAATGACAGCCTAAAATTTGGGGTATTGTGGCAAGGTTACTAAGGGTCCTCTGGATCAATAGCCTAATATTGACCTATGAACCTATAAACATTTTGAACAGATAGATTACAAGAACGGGTCTACAGCTGGACTTTATATCCAGGCTATTCTTATCTTTAAGAATTACTGAACTCTAACCTACAACAGCTGAATGTCTAGAACATGGACAGCAACAAATGTAGGAACAAAGCTCACAGTTCTGTACAAGCTGCAGGTTCATTCTTCCTCTTCCCTTCTCTTCTCTTCTTATTCCTTATCTTTCATCAGCTATTTGGCTCACATCTTTTCCATACGGGAACTACCCATGCAGATTTCTCATTCACCTGCTTGAATAACTAGCTCAGTTCTTGAATTTGCTAATAGCTCTTTTACAGCCCTTTATATTTTCATCCTAGGAATAGTCTGAGATCTTGAAATCAAAGAGAAGAACAGTTACAGTTCTGGTTCACATGTCTGGTGTACATTTCACATCCTAGATAAAATTGCTGCATTTCCCAATATAATAAAGTTAAAACTTTCAATTACAAGTTTCATACACTTTTTATATAGTGCATAGAAAAAAGTTACAAATTCCAACAGCTTTTCATAGGTTCATAGGTTCATAGGTAGGTACTAGGCTATCTGCCTGAGTGCATTTATAAGCCTAGCCAGAGTGTGTCAGCTTTCACTGCCCCAATGATTAATTAACTGATCCTCTGTCAAGCAGAGCCAATGAAGCGATCCCAGGGGTGTATTTTCTGTTACCCATCCACTCGTCAAGGTTTCTCTTGAAAAGCGTTAGTGAGGGGCTCTGCCTGATGTAATCTGGAATTTTGTTCCAAAGCATGGGGAGTCTCTGTGACAGGAATCTATCCCTCCAGCATGTTCTATTTATTGTTGTGGCGAGGTTTAGCTCACTAGAGTGTGTGGCTCGCAGTGACTTGGATTTCTTTAGGTGGAGCATGTCCATCAGTTCTGAGTTGGACATGGCTTTGTAAGTCAGGCAGAGATCACCTCTGAGTAAGCGATATGCCACTGAGTACAGCCAGAGTTTTTTCAGTCGGGCTGCATAGGACATATGTTTGAGATCAGTAATCCTCTTGGTGAGGTACTTTGTGGTCTTTCCAGCTGTTGGAAGTGTCTTGTGAGGTACATCCCAAATGGGGCACTGTACTCTATGATGGGTCAAATGAGTGACGAGTAAAGGGGCACTATAACCTCTTTATTTCTAGATGCGAACCCTTTAGTAATTAGATGGGCCACATAGAAGGATTTCCTAACTACTTTGGCAATATGATTGTCAAAGGAGAGATTACTATCTACCTGGGTCCCCCAATCTCTTATTACCTCTTCTGTATTAAGAGGGCTGCCACCTATGTGGTAATTTGTGGGTGTTTTGTTTTTCCCAAACGGGATGACTATGTATTTTTTTGCAATTAGCTTGAGTCCATGACTTTGACACCAGGTGTCCATCTCAGTAAGGCCCTTTTGGAGGATGTCCATGTTAGCCGGTGAGTCAATTATGGCTCCCAGTTTGCAGTCATTGGCGAACTTGGTTAGCCATAGTCCTCCTGTGTTTGCCTGTACTTCTGAGAAGTATATGCTGAACAGTAGGGGTCCCAGGACCGAGCCTTGTGGGACACCACTTGTGACTGGTTTAGAGTCGGACCTGGAGCCTGCTATTCTTACCGTGAGAGTTCTGTCTGTAAGCCAGTTGGCAACCTATCTCGTGACGTAGGGGTTTATGTTCAGGCTGGTGAGTTTTTCTGTAATACCTGAGTGGGGAATGGTGTCGAAAGCCTTGGCCTGGTCAAGGTAGGCTGTGTGAACCACCTTTCCCTCATCTATGGCCTTGGTGACTGCCTCGAAGAAGTCAACCAGGTTTAGTAGGCATGATCTGCCCTTAACAAAGCCGAACTGGGTCGGGTCAAGTGTTTGGAGGTTCCCAATGTCTTTAATGAGTTCTATGATGATGGGCTCTATAGCCTTGCAGACCAGGCTAGTCAGGCTTATGGGGCGATAGTTACCAGGGTTAGTTGTGGCCCCTCCTTTATGGGCATGTAGCCTGTGAAGAGGCTGAGGTTGAACAGCGTGTTTAGGTGGGGGGGGGGGGGTTACTTCATTCTGTAGTTCGTGCAAGACACAGCCTGGGACATCATCTGGTCCCATTGACTCTGTGTTTTTGGCTTTTGAAAGGGCTGTTTTCACCTGTGCGTCTGTGATTTTTGGGACACTACACTTTTCCGGCATTCTTGTGGGCCCTTTTGGAGGTGAGAGGGGGGTGAAGTTTGCACTGAATCTATCTGCCAGGATGTTGGCAATATCAGTAGGTTTAGTATATTTTGTGCTATTTTGCACTAGTTCAGTGCATATCTGTGAGTTGCCACTTAGATTCTTAACATAGCTAAAGAAGGCTTTGTGGTTATCTTTTGAATCCTTGGCTATTTTTCTTTCGAAGTTAGCCTTGGATGATTTCATGAGGGACCTCAGTTTCTTACTGATACTGATCAGGGATGTCTTTCCTTCTTGGGATTTGCTTTCTTTCTGAAGTAGTTTCCTCTTTCTATTGTATAGCCTGTTTATTGCAGGGGTCCACCAAACTGGTTTCCTTCTCTTAGAGGAGTGAGTCTTGGTTTTGCTAGGAATGGCACGATCCATGCATCCTTGTAGGTGCTCATAGAGTGCATTTATAAAGGTTTCTGCATCTTGGGCAGCGTTATCCTTTAGCGTGGGGGCTGTGAAACCTACCACCTCTGTCTTAAGTAAGGTGAAGTTTGCTTTAGAAAAGTTTTTACTGTGGCTTCCTTAGTTGAGGGTGGTGGTGGGGTGTGGACATGCTCCATAGCCTTGCAGACCAGGCTAGTCAGGGTTATGGGGCGATAGTTACCAGGGTCAGTTGTGGCCCCTCCTTTGTGGAGAGGAATAACTGTTGCTGTGCACCATTCTATGGGCACGTAGCCTGTGAAGAGGCTGAGGTTGAACAGCGTGTTTAGGTGGGGGGGGGTGTTACTTCATTCTGTAGTTCATGCAAGATGCAGCCTGAGACACCATCTGGTCCCATTGATGCTGTGGTTTTTTTTTGGCTTTTGAAAGGGCTGTTTTCACCAGTGTGTCTGTGATTTTTGGGACACTACACTTTTCCGGTATTCTTGTGGGCCCTTTTGGAGGTGAGAGGGGGGTGAAGTTTGCACTGAATCTATCTGCCAGGATGTTGGCAATATCAGTAGGTTTAGTATATTTTGTGCTATTTTGCACTAGTTCAGTGCATATCTGCGAGTTGCCACTTAGATTCTTAACATAGCTAAAGAAGGCCTTGTGGTTATCTTTTGAATCCATGGCTATTTTTCTTTCAAAGTTAGCCTTGGATGATTTCATGAAGGACCTCAGTTTCTTACTGATACTGATCAGGGATGTCTTTCCTTCTTGGGATTTGCTTTCTTTCTGAAGTAGTTTCCTCCTCCTATTGTATAGCCTGTTTATTGCAGGGGTCCACCAAACTGGTTTCCTTCTCTTAGAGGAGTGAGTCCTGGTTTTGCTAGGAATGGCACGATCCATGCATCCTTTTAGGTGCTCATAGAGTGCATTTGTAAAGGTTTCTGCATCTTGGGCAGCGTTATCCTTTAGCGTGGGGGGCTGTGAAACTTACCACCTCTGTCTTAAGTAAGGTGAAGTTTGCTTTAGAAAAGATTTTACTGTGGTTTCCTTAGTTGGGAGTGGTGGTGGGGTGTGGGCATCCAGAGTGATTAGTTTATGATCTGATCTAACCAATGACGGGTTGACCTCCGGTGTGGAACACCTGTCACCCATGTTGGTGATGACCAGGTCCAATATGTTTTCACCTCTGGTAGGGGAGTTTACCAGCTGATCCAGGGCACTTGAGTTGATGAATTCCAGGAAGCACTGGGCCTGGGAATTTGTACTTGAGTAGTTTTCCCAGTGAATGGTAGGGTAATTGAAATCACCCAATATCAGGGTGTTTGGTAGGGCCTTCATGTTTTCCAGTGTCTCCAGAAAGGTGGAGTGGTGGTCCTGGGTCATGGAGGGTGATCTGTAGCAGGCCACAATTTGCATTGCAGATTTGCCCGATGTTAGTTGCACATGGATGATCTCAGAGGTATCATGCTGCGACACTAACCTGGAGGTGTAGGTATCCTTGATGAATATGGATACACCCCCTCCTTTTGTGTTTTGGTCCATGTTCTGTGGCTGAAACGTGTGGTATGAGTTGTAGCCTGGTAGTGCTGGGGTGCTCTCTGGAGCCTTGAACCAGGTTTCAGTTACTGCACAGATGTCGATGTTCTCCATACTGAGGAGTGCTTCGAGCACGTGCATTTTGATATTTAAACTCCTGGTGTTGAGTAGCATAAATCTCAGTTTTTTGTTAATTGTGCTGTTTACGGGGGTGGATTTGACTTTTGAGCCTTGCCTAAAATAGGCACTATGGGGGCAGCAAGAGCCTTGGCCAGTATTCGAAAGCCTAGGGGTGACAGGTGCAAGCCATCTCTTGTGAAGCAATGCGGCTTGTTGAGCATGTCGTCCCAGGCTGACAGACACTGGATCCCCTTTGTATGACACCAGAAGCTTAGCCAATTGTTGAAATTGATCATTTTTTCTTTATACTGAGGTATCATTCTTGGTGAGGGCAGGATGCTACTCAGGGTCAGGGTCATACCAGCCTGGGCTACATGATGAGAGAGCTCTTCCATGTCTCTTTTCATGTAGTCCAGGGAGGTACGTCTCAGGTCATTCACACCAACATGAACAATGACAGAGTCATATTTGTACTTGTTCTGGAGTGACCTGAGTGCTTGTGTTATGTGGTGGATTCTGGCTCCCGACAGGCAGCTAACAGTAACATTCTGCTTGTCCAGCCTAGTGAGTGGGACGTCAGTGTGCCTGACTATAGAGTCACCAATTACTAGTGTGTTAGATATGTTATTTTGGCTTAAGGGCTGTGATTGTGTGGCACACTGATTTTGTGTTTTTTGTGTTGTCTGGTTTGTGACGGGAAGTGCAGGTTGTTTGGTGTCTGCTTTGGAGGTCTCTGATGCTTTTGCAGGTTTTTATTTAGAGCCTCCGAGTAAGATTTTGTGTATTTATGTGTATTTTTTGCCAGTGCTGTTTTAGTAGGTCTGTGTGCACCTGGAGTTGTGGTGCAAGTGTTAACCTTCTCCTCTTGACTGTCTGTTCCAGTCTTGGGTGGAGACAGCTTAGCTTCCAGTTTGGCTGTATAATTGCATCTCTCGCATATGTTTGTGTTTTGTGGTAGGAGGAGAGGGTTGTCTGTGTACATGAGGCAGTTGTAACAGATTCACCAGCTGGACTGGAGAGTGCACCTGAAGTTGCCCTTTGGTCATGCCTGAATAGTAGGGTGAGCTGCTTAGTCGCTTGGTTGGTGAGGAGTGAGTAAAGAGCCTTGCCCTGCTGGGCAATTAGTGTCAGAGTATATATTAGTGCTTGCTATTAGGTCTGAGCAAGTGCTGGGCTGCAAGATGCTTTCTGAGTGCTTAGGTTGAGAGTTAGACTAGTTTCAAGGGAAAAACTGAAGAGGAGACTTAGTGGAGCCAGGAATAATTTAACAGTAGCTAACCGGCACTGCCCGGTGCGCAAAACATTGCAAACGTGGTTTTTACAGTAGGGAAATGAAAGAGATAGAAATTAGCCCAAAATGGCCAATAAACTACTAACTTCTGGTCTGGAACCACTCCTCCAGGGACAGATAGGTTTTTCAAAGCTCCCCTCTCTCACAGGTGAACATAGAAACTTCCTTCTATCCAAGTAAGGTATGGGAACTCAGAAACTAGTATCACAGCCCTGAATTCAGCACTAGCCTGAAAACTGGACTATACTAGCTTAGAAAGGCAGGAAACAAGGGCCTTTTTTTTGTTTTTTTGAAAAGATAAGGCAAAAACAGTAAAAAATACACTTAAAACAGCTTCATGCCACTGAAACACACACATCTTGCAGATTAAATCACAATTTTTAGTTTACCCACTGCAGGTTTTATTAGGATTATATGCAGATCACATATCTGTTACATTCTGGCTCAGAAAACAGAAGCATATTTATTCTCCAACTTCAAAGATTTAATAAATATATTATTAGGGAACACTTGCCACTTTCTGGTGGCAAGTATTTAAAAGGCATGGTTTCTTGTACTGAATATACTTCTTGGGGCTTGAAAAACTGAGACAGGGAATGTTTCGCTACAACAATTATAAGTGATACCTCACCTGTATGTAAGGCATTTAACAGACTGAGCTACTGATTCTTTGCTCCTTTGAGATGCCTCTGCAAAAAGCACATACTTTAGGGCAGCATTCAGAAGGTGTGTGCCACTGGACTGACTTTGTGCTTAAACGTTTGTACCAGTCAGATATTCTAGAAGGAAGATGAATATGTCCAGTTCCTTGTAAACACTTCCCATTGTAGAAACATCACAGCTGGGTCAGTATCCCTCAGCACTCAACAAAGTTGAGACAAAACACTTGTTGCTCAGTAAGCAAAATGAGGTTACAATGCAGACACATAATTTATCAAATCCTGTAGCATTTGTCCCCATAAAAATTCCAGATTATTTTTTAAAAATATGAACATATCCATTGTTCCTGAGACACTCTGGGAGAGAGTTCCATTTTCCACCATCCTTTCTGATAAACAATGCATAGTTCTGCAGGTCGTACTCAAAGTTCACATAAAGTTTTTTAAATATATTTTTTATGTATTATTTAGTTATCCTCCTCAAAAAGGAATTTGTAATTTGTCATGCAGTAGGTCATTTCATCGTTTTTTTTGTAATGTAAAACGGAAAGTCACTCAGAATAACATAACACCATCTTATTTTCTGATTTCTCAAAGTAACAACCTCTACAAATGCTCAGTTTGTAGAATTAGGGTCTAAATTAGTACATCGAACCATCAGTTCAGCGAACGTAATTTCTTTGGAAATGCCGTTCATTGAATTTGCTTCATGTGGGGGGCTGTGCCCCCCATACTCCCCACTAATTATATATACCAACCCCAAGATCACACTGCAGTGGGGAAAGGGCAAATTTCTTGATTATCTCTGTACTGCGATCTCAGTATGAACAGTTCGACGGATGGCATATTCGATGTAAGTGCAATGAAAATATCGTTCGCTGAACTGATTTTGTGCTAAACTGATATGGACCCATAGAATTATGCTCTATTTTGTACAGAGACAAATGTATACTGTAGTATTCCAGATTAGCTTTGGCCAAAAGCAAACAGACTGAGAACTGTCCCCAGGCCTAGTAAAATTGTAAAACATGATATAGAATCAATGATATGAGCCTGGATTTACATGTCTGCTGTATATGCATATCAAAATAAATGGATTTACATAACTCTCAGGTCTTTGTAGTCTTAGACCACTCAAATGAGGTTATTGTTGATAATTTCTAGAGTAGTGAACTGGGGATTTTGCAAGGCTAAATCACATAGCCTCTATTATGTTTACATTAATGCACAAGTTGTTTTCAAAGGTCCATTCATTTAGTTAGATTTTCCTACAAAATTTCTTTATCCCTGTTGCTGTTTAGGTAATAGTTTTAACCAGGCTTGTTAGTAGGGGTTTAGAAACTGAATATAAAAGTTGTGAGATGTTACTGGCATTAACAGCCTCAAAATTACTACTATATTTGCATACAAACAGTGAAATAATATTCTCAGTATTACTAACTCCTTTGCCCTCTTTCTTAAAACATGTTAAACTTGTGTGAGGCTTCACTGGCATCATAATATTTAAAGAATGCTTTAATTATACCTACAATCTGTAGTAGAGCACTTCTTAAACCCATTCTTCCATAGATTACTATTCATTTAACTTGAATGCTATTTTGCTCACATTTTGTAGAACTTATTTTTCTGCACAATACAGACAAAATCACATTAAAGTGTCTTATTTTGAGGCTGTAAAAAAAATGTTTACCACAGCATCATACATATAAGAAGATTTGGTTAGATCATCAATCCAACACTGAAGGCTGGAGTCATGAATGTCTACACTAAGGGTGCACCAACTGTACACCGTCCTGAGTGAATAGACAACATGAGCATTGCTCCCACCTTCTTCCTCCTAATTTTAGTTTTCCTACTGATTTTCTTGCAGTCTTAAATATCAAGGGGGGTTCATAAAGGTTACCACAAAATGTGGACTATGTGTATACTTAGTATAATCTTTCTGTGTGAATAGACAACACAAAAAATGTGGTAGGGATGTTCTTGAATACAGAGCATGTACACATAGTATACAATTAGTGTAGGAGTTCAAGAATCTGTCCCTTTATCTTCTTCACACACACAGCAATAGCAGAGTCACCATGAGCCAAATCACCTCCAGCCTATTACTCCAATCCTCTATAGTAATAATAATGCCTTAGTGATAGGTGACTCTATAGTTAGGAACACAGATTCTGTACTCACAACTCTGAACAAAGATAGAGTTATGGTAAGCGTTTTTTTAGGTGCAATTATCACTGATATCACAAGTGCTCTAAAGACCCTTATACTTGAGTAATTTGTCTACAAGATGGCGGTGGTACATGTGAGAGTGAATGACTTGGGATTAAAAATCCTAAGGGATACGTAGAAAGACCTTTCATAATTCTTCATGTATGTCATAAATGTAGGCAAGACTTGTCCTGAGAGGAATCTTTCCTTCTCCAAGAATGATGACTAGGTAAAAAGATGATAAGTGGCTTCAAACATTGGTTAAATGGTTGATGCCATTTCTGGGGATCTAGTATGTGTCAGCATGGGATGAAATGCTTGAGAGTCTAACTTTCTTTGCAAAGAATGGCTTATACCTCTCATTTCTAGACTTTTGCATACTAGATAAAACCTTTGTAGCCCCCATAGTGTCTTTTTAAGGGAGAGACCAGTTTGTGGACATTCCAGTGTAACAAATATATCTAACCCAAAGCTTGATAATATCATTGTGCCTCTTCTCAATGCCAGAAATCTCAAAAAAAGTGTCTTCAACATTTGGAACACATCTATATTTGTGTAGTTACTGAGTCTTGATTTAAATAAAAAAGCACTCCCTTATACCTGGGTTTTGCACTTAACAGTCTTTCAGGCCCAGTGGAGACTGTAGTGGCATTTCCATATTTGTTAATGACCATATCTCTTCCAGACTAAGACCCATAACCTGAACTTATATATCTCCATCTCACCCTAAACAGGACTTATGGCTTGCTATAGGACACCTTCCAGTGTCCCCTGATGACCAGGTAAGATTCCTAAATGAATTGAAGAACTCCTATTTACAAAAAATTGCATGATGTACTCCCTATTAAAAAGAACTGCATTATACTGTTAGACCTTAACTACCCCTTAATTAACTGGAGCATCTATATCTCTAACGTAGGGAATGCCCAGATGCTCTTAGACTTAGTAAACAAAAACTCCCTGGGACAGACAATAAACAACCTCATAAGAGGACATAATATTCTTGATCTAGTCCTTATAAATATAGAAAGTGAATAAACGTTTCCCCTTGTGTCTCCTTCCCCTGATTAAGTTGAACTATAAACTTGTCATCTTTGAAATCTCTAAAGCCCTTGCATCACAGAGATCAGAATTCAAAGATGTGAAACATACTTACCTCATCCAGTTCTAAGATGTTTGTTTGTGTCTTTCGGCTTTTTCCCGGTTAGGGCTCGCCACAGCGGAACTCCGGTCCGCTAATGATTGGCAGTAGAGTTTTATGTGCTGGCTTGCCGGACCTAACGCACAACCTTCAATGAAGGAATGCCCATTCACGCATATCGCCACACAGAAGACGCTCTATCTGAGGATCGAACGGGCAACGTCTAACTGTGAGGCGACAACGCTACCGGAGCACCACCACCGCAGTATCATAAGGTTTTAAAATTCATTCATGGCAGCATTGTCTCTGACATTGACACAATGGGTAGCTTCATGAAGGAGTTCTACTCCTACTTATATGAATGTATAGAGGTGGCATTCCCAACCACTACAAATTATAATGGGAAATTCAAAAACAAGCCACACTGGGGTCCTCTACCATAAATAAATGTTAAAATAAAAGAAAAAAATCTTAAATTATATAGCAATTCCAAAAACTCTCATATCTTGGATAGTATCAGAAATATTACTAAAAACATAAAAAATACTTTAGGATCTACTAAAGTAACCCATGAACTTAAGTTAGCATATGAGGTGAAGGATAATTATAAATCCTTGTTTAGCTACATTAGGAAACAAAGGAATAACATCCAGTGTTTCTCTGAACTTATTAAAAATGGCACCACCCATTCTGATCCAATAGACATGGTCAACATACTAGTAAACAAATGCAGTACTAATTTTACCACAGAGATTTCTACCCAAGGTCATCATATCTCTGAATTCCTTAAACTCCTTATTGTTGCAAAAGAACATGTACTGAACATATTTTCTAAGACCACAAATACTATTCCATGGGGCTTGACACTATATCTGCTTATTTAATAAGCCAGTCCTCAAATTATTATCATATCATCAAATTTGTTGATGACACCACAGTCGTGAGACTCATCACAAAGGAGGATGAAAGGGCGTACAGAAATGAGGTGGCATCTCTGATCAGTTGGTGCGAGGGGAACAATGTTGTCATTGATCTGAATGTAAGCAAGATCAAAGAGATTATCATGGACTTCAGGAAAAGAACAAACCACCCAGTGCTCAGGATCAATGGTGAGTGAGTGGACAGGGTCAAGAGCATGAAATTCCTGGGTGTACACATATCAGAGGATCTCTCCTGGTTGGGAAACACCAACCAGCTAGTCAGGAAAGCGCACCAACGCTTCCACTTTTTAAGAAGGCTGAAAAGTGAAGCTTTCTCCTCATATTCTCTCCACCTTCTATAGAGGTGCAATAGAGAGCATCTTCACCTGCAACATCACAGTGTGGTTTGGAAGCTGCAGAGTTACAGAAAGGAAGGCACTACAAAGAGTGGTGAGGGTTGCAGAGAAGGTAACAGGTTCCGGTCTTCCATCGATACAACATCTTTATTCTGCAAGAAGCATCCAAAAGGCCACCAAAATAATACAGGACAACATGCATCCTGTGCATGGACTGTTTAGGCATCTGGCATTGGGCAGGAGATATTGCAATAGCTGCTGCAGGACTACAGGATTCAGTAACAGTTTCTACCCTACAGTGATTAGACTTCTAAATTCTGGCACTAGTCCCAGGGGTCTGGACACAAGTCAAATTTTATTTATTTGTGCAATATATACTTACATATATTCTAAGTGGGTCTACTTCTGTTCAACAAAAACATGTTTTTCGAAAAACAGAACTACGAACCGATTTCACCGAAAGTGCGCTTAGCCGAAAATGCACTATTGCTAACACTGGTTCACCGAACCGGATATTAAAAAAAAATTGCAAACACGCTTTTGCAGGTGGGGGCATGCCCCCTGCACCCCTGCATGAGGGGCTGCACTCTCCACACCTCTGCTACTTATATATACTAACTCTGAGATTGCACTACAGTGGGGAGAAGGATATAGTTCCTTATCCCCACTGTACTGTGATTCGGTGGTGCAGTGTTTTGTTTCCTTTTATTGCCGGTTTATTTAACTCAGGGGAGACAATTTTTTTTCATTTATGAGTCTTGGCAAATGTATCTAATCTTTCTTGCGTATATTGGGAATAGTATTACATTTGTTATGTTTATTCCTCTACTTGTATGTGTTGTTTCACTTTCCTTTGTAATCTCAATAATTGAGCTGATGCACGAAATTTCATTTAGGCTACACGTGTGTAGTTCTAAATGACAAAATTTACTTTGACTTTGACTTTATTAACCTACGTTTAGCTATAAGTCTTGTCCCTTAAGTTTGGCACACCACAATGGGAATTATAGACCCATGAGCCTGACTGGCCTCATCTCTAAGGCCATGGAACATGTTATAACTGACCTTATCAGCTATGGCATCAAAAATCTCATGAGGCTTGACCTTTAGCAGTTTGGCTTTGTCAAGGGAAGACTCTGGCTAATGAACATGGTTAACTTTTTCAAGAGGGTTACACTGGTTATTGACAGTGGTCATCCTGTTTACTCAAAGTATCTTGACCTGACCAAGGTATTCAGCACCATACTCCATGTTGGAATTGTAAGTAACATTAACTCTTTAAAAATAGAGTCTTGTGTGATAAGCTGGATTGCAAACTGGCCAAAAGACAGAACATACATAGCATACGTTGCAGGTGGCCCAAGTGCTCAGTGCTGGGACTCCTAGCACCAAACTAGGACTTCTGGCTAATTTGCAGATGACTGCAAACTGGGAGTTATTGTCAAGTCCCCCTCTTATACTCAAACCCTTCAACAAGAACTCACATTCATAAATAACTGGTGTACTGAAAACTGGCTCAAATTAAATGGAAAAGTGCAATACTGTCACACTTGGTACATTTCCTCTCCCGTCAGCATACAACATACAGCATAGACAATATCCCACTTCAAAATGAAAATGTAATTAGGGACCAAGAGCATGGATTGATAATTCCTCTCTTTTCATCATTATGTGACAACAGTAGAAAAAAAAAAACTTCTACTTAGGGCAGATAATTGTCAAGGGAATATCATCCAGATCTAAAGAGGCTACAAAAAATAGAGTGACTATCTCACAGAACTTAAAGTGGCCATGAGATATTCAGTTTTATTGTTACAACTGTTTAATCTGACAAATGTCAAACAATTTTTTTTATTAATAAAATGGGTACACTACAACCCCATCCCCATTTCATATTTTGATTTTATTCATGAAATGCAAATTCACATTGTTTTATGTTCTAGCCCCCAACTCTACTCAAAGTCTCTGTAAGGGGAGAAATAGGAAGTGTTTTCAATTAGCAGTGCAGCTGAGGTTAAGAGTGCAACAATTCCAGGACGGGGAATGACATGCTAAAACAACAATAGGAAGGGGAAGAAAAACTGATGCTATGGAAGGCCAGGGAGTTAGACAGCTGGCAGGTTAGTGTGACCTAAGACAACATAGGTCTTAGTAGTGAAAGAAGGAAGCAGGATGATGTAGGACAGGGGCCAGATGAAGACATATCAGACACCATGGCAGAAGGTGCTGGAAAGGAAGTGATGGAACCAAGCAAGAAGGAGATATATGGAAGGCGACTTAAAGTCATTTATTTAGATCAGCCAAGATTAAGTCACAGATGCTCAGTAATAATAGTTTGAGGAGGCCAATGTTTGTTTTATTACCTGCATGCTAGTAGTAGGTGATCCAAGGTCAGCACATCTTGGAGAAAGACTGAGGCAGGTCCACATTATCTGTCAAGGATTATTCTTTCTTTGAAGTCCCTGCAAGAAATACTTTTTATTTGTGTTACACTTGTTTTTAATTTGACAAGCTTGAGTACAAATATTATAAGAATGTGTGTAAAAAGTTCTTGTGACTGCGCTAATATGATTCCAGCTCATATGAGCTGAGGAGGCATACTGGATCCAGCACAGACAGTGATACTCAAAGTAGGGGATGTAATAATGGAAATAGGTATGTGGCAGGAAATGTTCTTAAGATGTGAAAGGTTAACTAACATGGTTAATGCTTGAACAGACGAGGCGAATTATCAAGAAGTTGAGGAAGTTGCAAAAAACAGGCCAGGTGGTGAGACCATGGCACTTAAAAAGTTGTTAAAGAGTTGCTAATTAGTCCAGAAAAGACAAAGAGTAGGCTGGGCACCAACTAGCAGAAAAACTGTTGGTAAGGTAAGTGAAGTCAGCAGTGGTAACTATGCAGTGTGAAGCGATAAAGTTCAAACAGCTTGTCATGAGCAGAGGAAAAAAGGGATAAAGACAGGGTGAATCCTGGTGGTGGTGAGTTGATCTCACAGATGATGAGGGATAACTTAAAGGGAAGCCCTGGCAGTAGCTCCAAGGTTGACATTGGATAAAATGACTAGATCCTGATTAAAATTCCACAGAATACAAGGAAAACTGATGAACTTTCTTCTATATTGGCACATGATCTGGTGGGGGTGGGAGTTACAGAAGACACCGTGAAGGGTCAAGAATCCAGATAACAGATACGGAGAATTGGAAGGTGCTATGAGATTCTCAGAAATGCTACCAGTATCAAAAGTCAGTAGAGCTAGGAAAGAAAGAACGGTTTACCTGCTGGCCCTTAGAAGAGTGAGGGCATACTATAGTGGTGATAGGAAATTTTGGAAAAGGGAAAAGCTGTTCACTGGGTGGGTTGAAATCTGGGTTGGTGAGGCACATCAAAATTAATGGTTAAGCTAGAGTGGGGGAACATCAGCTGTGCATGTAAGTCATGTTCAACCAAATGTACTGTACCCATATTTCTATGTGTGAGTGTATATATAATTATATCATGAACAGTTATCTGCCCAGAATGTTGACCATCAAATGAAAGAAAACAACACAATGAACATACTTAGCAGCAACTTATGATAAATACAAATATTCAAAATAGGGCGCTTTTATTAATAGTCTCTATCAACTAAATAAAGCAACAACTAACAAAAATGTCAAAACTCTCATTTTTTTGCAGAGGTCATGGGGGGTGGCTACTTATTTATATCAACTCCATGCCTGCACTATAGAGGGGGAAGGGTATATTCTTACCCCTCCTTTTATGTGATATTGCACACTTCCCTAAACCGAAGCATAACTTAACCAACTCTAACAAACCTTTTCAAATTCCATAACATAAACAAATCTACATTAACAGAAGACCCTCACTCCTTTCTACTTACTTGTTCTGCAGTTATAATGAAAAAAGAACAACATGACTTGACTTGTATATATGTGCATTTTTCCAAATGGAAACTCACTCAATTGCACATCCATCTATAGCAGTCGATCAAAAGAGTATTTGCTCTTATTGATTACACATGTATCTATCTATATCTATCTATCTGTCTGTCTATCTATATGTATAACATATGTATATGTGTGTGAATTTATCATCTATATTGATATATATACATATGGGCGGCCACAGTGGTGCAACGGTTAGCGTTGCTGCCTCACAGCAAGAGGTTTTCCAGTTCAATTCTCAGCTGGGGTGCCTTCTATGCGGAGTCTGCATGTCCTCCCTGTGGTCGCGTGGGTTTCCTCCGGGTGCTCCGGTTTCCTCCCACATCCCAAAGACATGCAGTAGGTGAACTGGACACTCTAAATTGGCCGTAGGTGTGAGTGTGTGTGTGCGTGTGCCTTCTGTGGAAGGTTGGGCACTGGGCTGGCAACTCGACACCGTAAAACTCCATTGCCAATCATGAGCGGACAGATGATCCGCTGTGGTGACCCCTAACCGGGAAAAAGCCAAAAGAAGAAGAAGATTGATATATATACATATATCTACATATATGGATATATATATAGATATATATATATCTATATATATATATATATATAGAGTGAGAGAGAGAGTGAAAGAGAGATATATACATAGATATAGGTGTGTGTGTGTGTGTGTGTGTGTGTGTGTGTGTGTGTGTGTGTGTGTGTGTGTGTATATATATATATATATATATATATATATATATATATATATATTCAGAGAGAGAGAGACACACATGCACATATACAGAGCTACTTTACATTACCTAAAGTCCTGCCCTGAACTACCCACAGTGAATATGCCTGAGTGGACACTTGGCCCAAACTATTCTAACACCAGTTCAATCTGTCGCTCAACCAAGTAAAACAAACTGTATTGAACCAGGCTTCTCCCAGAAGGACTTAAGGAAGTATGTGCATCTGCTGCTAAACCTTGAATTTTATTGCTTTTAGGCCCTGCTAGGTGTTCAGTACGCTCCCTTGCCTAATAAGCCAGCAGCCCAACTCTTCTCTTATTGTATCTCTGCACTCCCCCCTCATCCAGTTCCCTGATTTATAGTAGCCCCTGTCTTCCCTCAACCCATCTAGTCCAGGGACTGCCCAGGTGGGTTACAAGTGCATTTCAGCATTTGTCCACTAGATGGCACTCTCTTACCACTATCCTGACTTCAATTCTCTCACCACTGGTTCTCTCTTCAAGCTATAACTTTTCCTGATTTATTCTGTCTCACATATTTTACCCACTCTATCCTATTAACTATATGTTCCCTGTACTCACCCTTCTGCAACTCCACACTTTACTGATTGGTTCTTGATCTTCTCCTGCTCTCCTTGGTTTTACCCGCTCCGTTCGCCTAGCAGCTCACTCCGCTCCCCTACCCTGCCCCCAAATCCCACCCGCCCCAGCACCTCTTCCTTTATTCTCCCATAACCACACCCACTGCCTTCCCACACCAATCAGTCTCCACCTCACTAGTAACACCCATTCCCTTTTCCCGCTCAAATTATGTAACCCTCCTCACCTATTGGATTCCATCGATCCAATTAGGCCTCATCATCCTCTCCACAACCACTCCCTACTATACCCACACTAATCCCTCACTTAACTCTTCCCCTCCATTAGGAACATACTAGCTACTCTAGATATATCCTCTCTTGACCACTAAAACTATACAAAAATAGTAACCCTAAGAAGCCTATTCCATCATGCTCTCTATACACTCACAAATCTCCTATCTACTATTTCTACTTCTCAACCTATCCTATCTTTACTACCTCACCCAGCCCCACACTCCATACTATTCACACTCCTTCCATGTAACTAACCATCTTACCTACTCTCTACCACATTCTTGCACCCCAATCTCCCCCCACCTTAATCCTATAACAAACATCCTACTTTTTCCATACAAACTTATCACCACACATAAACCTTCAACCCCACTGATAACTAGCAAACCCTTAAACATTTCACCCAAATCCAACCTACACTCCAAACTGTGCTATTACCTCTCTAACCCAATCTCATATCTGATCTGCAGTCTACTATCAGGTGACATCCATCCCAACCCTGGCCCACCCAACCCATCCACTACAGACAAGTCCATATTACTTACTTCTTTAAATTCCCAAAGTATAGTTAATAAACTCCCAAACCTCCATGCCTGGCTAATTCATAACAAACCTGACATCCTATCCATCTCAGAAACATGGTTAAAACCCCATATAAAGGACTCTGAAATTATATCACCAAATTACTCTATCATTAGAAAAGATAGATCCCACAAAAAAGGGGGAGGAGTAGCTCTCCTATACTGATCCTCCTTATTAGTAACTCCCTATAATAAGCCTACTCCACTCTTTAATAACGCTGAACTACTCCTAGCAATACTTCAAATTAACAAACACAAGCACATATGTATGGCTTCCCTCTATATCCCCCCAGGGGATAATATTTCTACATTTGAACACATCCTCTCCTGGCTCTCCACCAACATCAGTAACGAAACAATAATCTTAGGAGATGTGAATATTAACTGGGCTTCCATTCAATCTCCAACAAACCCACTTAACATCAACCTCTACAATTTTTCACAACTAATTAACTCTATAACACACCCCTCAAAAAACCTCTCCAGTGACAGTATTTTTGACTGGATTCTAGTCTCACATCCTCAATACTTCTCTGACAGTGGTACTCTTTCTGATCCTCTTAGTGACCATCTTCCCATCTTTTCCCATCTTTACATATCGACTCCCTTTATCCTTACATCGTTCCCATAACTATATTACCATTCATAACCCAAACAACTTTAACGCAACATCCTTCACTAACTCTCTAAAAGCTATAAACTGGAACTGTCTAAAAACATTACCTCTCAACAACGCAGTTGCTCACTTCAACACCTCATTCTTAAAAGTTCTAGACTTCCATGCTCCCATAAGGACAAAGAGAATAAAAACTAAAACAGCCGCTTGGATTACTAAAAACACACTAGCTACTATGCGGCACAGAGATAAAGCCTGGGCTCATTACCTAAAAAACAGGTCTCCTCTTACCCTTCATGAATACAAAATACTTCGAAATAAAGTAAAAAAGCTCATAATTTCTGACCGACAAACTATTTCTCTATACTACAAAACAACAACAAAACAAACCCTCAGAAATTCTGGAAAGGTATCTTCACTCTCCTTAACCCCGGCAAACTAGACACCCCCTCCCCTGACCCTAATGCTCCTGTCTCTGACTTAGCCACCCAATTTAACTCTTTTTTCATTGACTCTATTTCTAAACTTACTTCATCTTTCTCTAATACCACCACTCTCTCATCACCTCCTTCCTCCTCTACCACCACTCTTCCCTGTACTTCCACCACTCCTTCACTCTCCTCCACTAACTCCCTATCCTTCACCCCTTCTCCACCTCTCACTCCCCCCTCTCCATCATCACCCACAAATACCCCCCTTCCCAGTGTCCTCTCTTTTCATTAAAACCTATACCCACTTCTACTGTAAAAAAACTCCTCCAGAAACTGAAGCCATGCTCCAATGCTCCTGATAATATCCCTGCTTATTTTCTTAGCCTAGCTGCTGAAGCAGTCGCCGACCCCATTAGCATTCTAATTAACCGTTCAATCCAGGAAAGCACAGTACCCAAAATTTGGAAAAAGGCCTTCATTATACCATTACATAAAGGAGGCAACAATAATAATGTTACCAACTTCCGTCCCATTACTATCCTGTCTCCTATCTCTAAACTCTTAGAAACATGCATACAACTACAACTTCTTCCACACCTCTTAGATAATCAGCTGCTAACACCCACACAACATGGATTCAGGCCAAATCACAGTACTATGACTGCCCTCCTCTCCTTCCTTGAAACTATTAATAAAGCCCGGGACTCTGACCTTATTGTTTCCACCCTACTACTTGACCTTTCTAAAGCCTTCGATACTATCTCTCATAGCCTGCTTTTAACTAAACTCTCTAAACTTAACCTATCCCCTCCTTCCTTGAACTGGTTCTCCAGCTACTTATCTAACCGATATCAAGCAGTAAAATGGAAAAAGGCCACCTCCTCATTTCTTAATACCCCAAACGGAGTTCCCCAAGGTTCCATATTAGGTCCTCTTCTTTTTAATATATTTATAAATGATTTACAGAACTCTATTTCTTTCTCAAATATCATTCAATATGCAGATGATTCAACTATCATCTGCTCTGCCATATCAACCCCTATACTCCTAAAATTACTCAAGCAGCTTTTTCAACCACTGAGCTTTTGATGAAAAGAAACCACCTTGCATTAAATGCCTCTAAAACCAAACTAATGGTATTTACTCCCTCTAAAGCTACCTCATTCAACTTAAACTCTTTCACTATTACTAGCCAAAACAATATACCTCTGGAACTGGTATCAGAGACCAAATTACTTGGGGTCCAAATTGATAACCAGCTTAAATTCCACTCCCATTTACAACTAAATATCAAAAAAACCCATCAAAAACTAGGCATGCTCTACCGACAAAATCATTACCTTACATCTGTCACTAAAGTAACTCTCTCTACTTCCTTTCTTATCCCCTTTCTTCTCTATGGAACGCCTCTTCTCACTAACCTACAATCCTCTCTAAAATGACAACTTTCCTCCTGCTACAACAAAATTGCCAAATTTGCTACCTGCCATAAGTCCTCCTCCCATCACTGTTCCTCTCTCCAAAAACTAAAATGGCTAGAACTTCCAAATCATCTCATCTATACTCAACTAACTCTTGCACACAAGCTCATTTTCAACCCCGCCCTCTGTCCCTCCCTCTCTTCTACCTTTAAGATGCACCTACCTGCTCGAGTATTAAGGTCCAATAATCAAAATCTAATAGAAGTGTACAAACCATCCCGTCCACCAGGCAGAAATCTTCTATCTTATGGTCTAGCGCGTCTCTGGAACTCCCTACCACCTTCCATTCGTATCACTTTTAACCATTACTCTTTCAAAAAAATCTCTTCACTCACATCTAATATCCCAATGGGAATGCTCCTGCTCTCTCCCCACACAACTAATGATGGCAAACTCCTTCTTCCCTTCATTCATGCTTCAGTTTCCTTCTCTCTCTCTCTCTCTCAATCTCTATTCTCATCAAAAACTTTCTCCTTCTATCAACTCTCCATATATTTATATTCATGTTACTTATATGCTATTTGTAAATAATGCATCAAACTGTAACTGTTATCTGTATATTCCTAATAAGAAATGCCTCTCAGCTGCTACAATGCAATGTTCCATTGCCAGTCTGTTTCAATTTCAACCTCATCACTAGTCTGCATTATTTGTAATGTTTGCTCTATCAATTGTAAATGTTTTGCTCAAAACTACAACCTTTGTATAAATATCATCTTTAAACTATTGTAACCAAGATTGTTATTGGAGCTTTTCTCCCCAGGACTCCATTGAAAACGGGTTCAAATGGCCCAATGGACTATCCTGGTAAACCAACTGCAAATAAATAAATAAATAAATAAATAATGCCAAAGACAAATTGAACAAGATGAGAATAACGAAACTTAAAATGTCGAGCCGCTTTGTTTTTCTCATTGCAAGTAAATACTTGCCCAACGTGGGGATTAATGCCCTTTTCCCCACTGTAGTGCAATCCTGCAGTTTTTATATTTAAGTTAGGGGTGTGGGGGGGGCACAGCCTCCCACCTAGGTGGGTTTCAGATATCATGGTATGTTGTAGTCCCTGGGAAATGAGGCAGTTCGGCATTTTAAGTTTCGTTATTCTTGTCTCAGCCAATTCATCTTTGGTATTATGGACTTTCAGTAATGTAAAGTACATATACATATACGCAGACAGATGATGTAATCCATAACGTCAAACAGCATTTGGTTGACATGGCTTGATGAACTAAACTAGTTCAAATCCTGTTTAGTCAAATGGAAAACATTGCCAAAACCTACTCACCCAGGATACACAATAAAGCCCAATTTGCTGATTCTCTGCTTTGTGATTCATCAAAATAGCACTGAGTTTTTTGAGGTCAGGCATTTTGCTTTCCAAGACTTTGTGTGTGTGTGTGTGTGGATAAATTCAAATGTCTTCTCCTACCTTCCACTCACAGAGATACCATCCAGATTGCCTTAAATCTTACATCAAGTATATGTAATTCCTTGTAGAGTCCTTCCAAGAGTTTCTTCAGAGCCAAAGGTAATGAATCTGCTCTATGTCTGGGCAGTGGGTTTTAGATATCATGTTGTGTGGCTGTCCCTCATTAACTTTTACCTCCTTACCTATTTCTGGGATAGTATCCTTAAAGAGACCATCCACCTTTGTGCTACTTGACACTTCACATATAAAGGCACCATACACCACCAGGCTGCAATACACAGACACACACACACACACACACACACACACACACACACACACACACACACACACACACACACACACACACATAAACATACACACACACATATATATATATATATATATATATATATATATATATATATATATATATATATACACACACACACACACACACACACATATAGGTTCATAGATTAGTACTAGGCTAACTGCCCTTGCAAGCTATTTTAAACCTAGCCAATTATCCCTTGGGAGAATCAAACCCTGCACCTTGTGTTTGTAAGGCAAACACCTTAACCATTAGGCCACACGTGACTGTACTGGCAGCTACAAATCAAATCACAGCGTTGCTTATATCTGTTTCATAAACATATGTAATAAAGCATGGGGTGTGTGCATGTTAGTTATTTCTTCATGCTCAGGTGTATTGTGAGGCATCAGCTTAAAGGTACCAATTAAGCTACCAATTTGTAGGTGGTGAAGGCTCCACTGAGGGCCAGCCAAAATATTTTACCATGTAACTACCAGTCATAGAAAATGTAACATTTGGGCAACCAGACAAACAAGAAGTATCATAACAGTCTGAAAGGGAATTAAACTGAGAAATATGAAGTCCATCTTAATTGCCTGATGACATGGGAGAATGGGAACTTTTCTTTTTTCTTTACCTCTTAAACATTTGAGAGTATGTTTAAACTCATTTTATACACAGACTGTTCCAGATGAACTTCTATCTGAGAACGTTCACCTGCTTTGCATGTATTGTCTGAAAAATAAACCATTTTTTCGCAAGTTTTCTCTCCTCCCTCATTTGCATTCATCTTGTCCCTGCCAAGTCAGATAAACAATCATTTAACTGTGATCAAGAAACAGCAGTGGTTGGAAAGGGTAGGAGTAAACTACATAGGAAAAATGGGAATTGTGGGATCAACACATGCAGAGGAGAAATGAGGTTTAAATGAAGGCAGGAACTGAATGAGCTATGTAATGGTTGACTGACAATGACTGGATATATTACAAGTGATGTATAATATTTGCAGCTACAGTTCTGTCGGCATGGTTTGTAATTTATGAGGTTTGTAAATGATATTGGGTCGGTATGGTTTATTTTCATTTATATAAATGTAAGATTTCCTATGCCACACATGATAATTTAATAAAGTTGTTTCTTGTTTAAAAACAAAAAAAGAAACAGCAGTGGTCTGACACATTCTACACAGATATCACGCCCAGAAATATCTACCTTTCAGCTGGGTAAACCTTAATGCTGTGATTCTGTCTCTTATGTCCCTTCTCACTCTCACACACAGACTTTAACATATTAATATTAATGACCTAACTGGTTATGGATTTTATTGGTTGGCTTTTAATCATTTGTGGCCTCATCAACTTATTTAAACCAGTTTTGTTCTGCATTTTTTGTTCTGAGGAAGTCAACATTGTTTGATGAAAGCGCTTAACCTGATTAATAACATTTCTGGAGACTGACGCTACCTAGGCATGATGCCAGGGCAATCCTACCATTAGCCTAGTACACACCTATGAACCTATGAACCTATAACATGCACATATGTGTGTATGTGGGTACATATCACTTCACCTAAAACTCATTTCACTGACAAGTAGTACAATAAGGCAAATCAAAGGTATATGTCCTTTTCCCCACTGTAGTGGGATCCTGGTGTTAGTATTAGAGTTTTAGGTGAAACGAACTTTAGGTGATATGGTCTTGGTGAAATGTGTTTTAGGTGAAGTGATACGTACCCGTGTATATATCTATATATATATATATATATATATATATATATATATATATACACACACACACACACACACACACACACACACACACACACACACACACACACACACACACACCAGTAATTAGATAACTGTGATCAAGTAATTGCAGACGCTGGCTTCTTTCATACTCAGGCTTCCTCCTTAACCCATCAACAATAATCTTTTGAATGAGTACATCTGTGATGATTAAATGTGATTAAATGAAAGAAAAATCATTTTATCCTTTTCACTTGGAAATTTCACAAACAAGAAACAACCAGATATATAGCAGTGTAATCATGGAGACCAGAGCCATAGCTGTCTCATCTAGCACCTAGTGCTGTTGCCTGATGTGACATCCCTAACTGGAGCAAGGAAGCCAGCCAGGTGTGTTCTTTACCATCCATGCTCTTCTCCTTAAGGAATAACAAAAAAGCAAAGTTCTGTTCCCCAGTCTGTTGCTCCTAATGAAAGGAGCAGGCCTGGTCTGTAGGTCCATTCTTTAAAACCCATGCTCTAAAAAAAAAAAAAATAAGTAAAATCTCAATTTGCTACAATTTATGCAACATGAGGAACTTTTAAAGTTTAAAATTTTGCTTGCTACATTTGAAGCAAACATTTACCTACACTTTAAAATTAACGAACTTTTTTCTTAATGTCACACATGGAACGTTAAAGTACTGCTTTAGTTCATACCACAAATGCAATACTGACATTACTAAATGCCAGTAATGCACTGAAGACCCCAGTATGTCCTCTAACACTTTGTTCCCAGGGTTGCTTCTGTCTTTGCTCCCATACCAGCTATGTTTCTAATGGAGAGATAAACAAATTCTGTCCACAGTAATGTATTTCATATTGCTTCTCTTTCTCTCATAATATATCCAAATATTTAAATGTATATCTAGGAATTTTGGATGATGTTTTTATCTTTTGGAATGGCTGTGAGGGCACACTAAGGGATTTTCTGGAATACATAGATGGGACCACTTCTTTTTGGAAATTCACTCTCAGTATGCCGCATGTAAAAATAAACTACCTAGATCTAACTGTCAGCAAAAACATGGAAACATGTATGTTTGTTTCGACTATCTGCAGGAAGGCCACCTTCTCTAATTCATATCTACATTTTCAAAGGTACCACCCTTTCTGGCCAAAGAAAGGTTTTGTTAAAGGCCAGATGTTGAGGCTTGCTAGGATAATTTCAGATGACAGTACATTAAAAATGATCTGGAAATTTTGAGAGATACGTTTTTAAAGAGAGGGTACCCCTACCAATTTCTGTCAATGTATGATGTTTGTAACTGAGATTGCGTCGGTATGGTTTATTTTCATTTATATAAATGTAAGATTGCCTATGCCATACATGATAATTTAATAAAGTTGTTTGATGTTTAAAAAAAAGAAAAAGCAAAGGTCTGACACATTCTTACACAGATATCACCCCCAGAAATAGCTACCTTCCAGCTGGGTAAACCATGATTCTATGTCCCTTCTCATTCTCACACACAGACATGCACATACGTGCGCATGTACACACACACACACACACACACACACACACACACACACACACACACACACACACACACACACACACACACACACACACACACACACACAGCAT
This sequence comes from Protopterus annectens, assembly GCF_019279795.1. Lineage (NCBI taxonomy): Eukaryota > Metazoa > Chordata > Ceratodontiformes > Protopteridae > Protopterus > Protopterus annectens. The sequence continues at coordinate 1,120,293,789 of NC_056743.1, forward strand.
GGGGAGCAAGTTTAAATCAATTCAGGGGGAAGGACTACTAATACAGTTCAGATAAGTACAAAAAATCACCTGTTAACAGTGATAACTTCAGCAGAGCAGTGGTAGTCAAGTATGGGTCTGATACCAAAACTATAAAAGATATCATGAAAGAGAACTGGAACATTTTGAGTTGCTTTCACAGCAATATTGGGTGAAGGGCCATATTTTAACTGTAAAAGGCATGTTAATACAAAGGAAAAATTAGAATTACAGGCACCAAAAACAAATGGTAGTATAAGCAACAAAAAGGGACTAGTGACATTTGGCCATTATAGACGATGTAGGTTCACCTATGCAGGGCCAAATTGAAGTTTAACACATTAAAAATTAACTAATATTTAATGGAAAATACACGTGACGCAGAAGACGCAGTCTACTTATGTTTCTGTGATTACTGTCACAATTTTCATGTGGGTAAAACAGATAGAACCATAACCAAGCATATTAATGAACACAATTATGATACAGAAAATAAAAATGACAATAATTAATTTTTTAGACACACTCTGCAGTGTAAACAGTACTCTAAGGTTTTGTTTGTTGCTCTTGGAAATGAGAGTACAGAGAACTAATTTGTCAGCTGTGGCATAATGCCAAGCCCACTTCCTGGGTTAAATAATACCATATCTATTAATAGTATGTTAAAATGCTGCCAAATAATGAGCTTCAACAAATGTGGAACTTCTACTGTGTTATGGGTGCCTTCTTTAAATATCCACTTCTTTTTAATTCTTAAATTCCCAGGAATGATGGGATATTAACAAAAATAAAAACATTTCTTTTTATTAGAATGTAACTTTTATAATTAACTTAAGGAGTGTTTTATTTGTATTTTAAATATTATTTTTCATTTTAGTGCACTTTAAACATAAGTAATGGTTTAGACATGTGACTGCTAAATGGGTTATTTAAACCTGCAACATTTTGTAAAAACAGTTCTCATGAAGTCCTGATGTTTTGCACAAAAGTGCTTAACTCTAATAAAGTCTCTGTTTATTTCACAGCATTGTAGAGAGTTGGGTTATGTGGCTTGTTGCAGTTGTGCTTTTCATTTCAGTTCTTAGTTTCTTGGCAGTGGAAGCTCATTTGTGTTTGCGCTACTGGGGTACCCAGAGAGGAGTAAATGGAATTTGCAGGAGCATAGATGGAGAGGTACAATTAGGTTCTGGGGAAGAAAACATGATAAAAAAAATATGTGACAGAATGTGTAAACAAGACACATTACTTGGACAGCATTAGTAACAGCCAGGAGAAGGGTCTAAGAAGTACTTCATTTGAAATAAATGTCTATGGTCTTTTCATCTTTGAATGTTACATTTACTAAACTCCAAAGAAAAAAAATGGATTGTGTGCTGTTTCACAAAGTCTGTTGGGTAATGGAAATTTAGCAAATAGGCTGTTAAAAGTATGAATGTATAATATAATTAACATAAAGAACAACAGTATAAAAACAAATCAAAAACATTTTTGGTAAGATGTATACATTATGTGAGATCAGCATGCATATGTATTTTGTTATTGTTTACCTGCCTGAAGAACTCCTCCATCAAGGCATTTGTCCAGGCACTGTGCAAAGACCATTGCTTTGTAGGGTGACTGATATCGGCAGCATGGAGCAACAATGAGAGAGCTTTTGGTTTATCAACCCTAGAACAACATAAATACAAAATGCACTGAACATATGATGCTTCCCAAAGATCCTTTGACAGAAACATTGTTCTGGGTTATGGGCAGTTTTGTTAGCATTTTATATAATGCATGAAATATCATGAGATACTCATCATAATCTGGTAGGAAAATAACCAAATCCTTGCAGCTGTTAGACATTTTTAAATACTTATTACTCAGTTGATTGCTTTGCTGCAGAGGTGTTTGATGCATACAACACAGAAGAGCTGATTAAAAATCTAAATAAAAGTTGTAACAGTTACATTCCCATGATGGGAAAATGAAGGCATTTATATGCAAAACTGCCATTTTAATTGCTTGGAGAGTAATTTTTTTTTTTGGTTCTCCATGTAACAGTGAAGCGTCAATCATGAAAAAAAATGAGGTTGAACTACTATGAAATTAGGATTAGAAAAATATTTATCAGTGTCATTTATCATAGGCATTTGATCAAAATAAACTTAAAAAACTAAAAATATATGATCTACTGAAAAAATACAGATTCCAGAATAAAAAAGGAAATTCTGAATGCTAACTTCCTTTATTTCTGTGGAAGAATTTCTAAAAAATAGGTATTTCAAAACTGATGGAATGTTCTGCAAGTTAGGTAATGCCAACGTACAGGTATATCACTGCAGCTGTTTAAAGATGGGTGTAGCTCATGGCAGAAAGTTAACCCTCCCAATGAAATGTTCTAGTCTATTACCGGAGAACTATGTTTTATAAAAATGTCATCACTCAAGGCAGAATAATTTACATCATCACTTTCACAATAATTCTATAATATTTTTGTTTTATTGTTGGCATCACTCTGAAGCTTCCAGATATGGTATAACTAGCTAACGCCAGTCCTTGGTAGTTCACCCCCACCTCAAGCCTTTTATAGTCTATTATAGGTCATTGCTCACTCTTGTTCAGACTGCATATTTACAAACATGAAATAGATCTCATATCAAGCAACAGACTCTGTCCTGGGACACTGGCCAAATGACCCTGCAGTTTTGTGGCTTAATGAGGTTCCTGCCACTCCATGGACAATGCAATGAAGATGGTATTCACTTCCGTCGTGTATGGCGTGGGCTGGGAAGCAGTATGCGCCATTAGATAGGTTGGACTGTCACAATGTTAAAAATAAAATAGTTGCTGTTGTATGGAAAAAACAATAGACATTTTGTTCAGTATGGCATTATAGGGATAGATGGCTGGCATGAGAAAAGACCCAGGAAACATGACAGTTACATTCTTGAGGCAGGAGTTGTGGGACTACAGGGGGTCTAGGCCATCTAATCTACAGCAATGTACTTAATCTGACAAATCAGCTGAAAGCTGACCAAACACTTAATAAGGAAAGTTTCATAAAAGAGAATTAGTCTGTGAGTGCTTTGCCCCCTCATACCCCCCAAAACAATGAGGTCACTGTACCTCAAAGTAGGGAAGAATAAAAGGCTTGCAGTGACCTTCATCCTCAGGCCATATTTTCAGCATAAGCCATGTTTTTTCCAGTTTGGCTATATTGCAATTAGAAGTATGCCCTTCTCCTATCCACAGGGACTACTGGAGGATACCAAATTGTCCAAGAAATGTAAATGAACATTCAAAGACTGTGATGTGTTGATGATGGAGATACTCAAAGAACAAATAAATGGACTGATAGTGATAGGAGCTTGTCTGGTAGCATCACTGGTGAGGAAGCCGAGCATGATAGAGAGGTTCACTGAGTATGATAGAAAGGTTCACTGAACATGATAGAGAGATTCAAGGAGCATGATCATGACCAGGAAGTATACTAGTCCCTTGCTTGAGTGGAGGGCCTACCCAAGATCTGTTCCTTATAAACTTTGTAGAAATGGAAAACAGAGATTACTGAAACATTGGTTCACTAATCATGTGAGATTTGGTGTACTGTGGAGAGATGAATATGGGAGCATGGACAATGATTATCATCTTGAGTTACTGGGTAAGCCTTTGAGAAAGATATAAAGAGCAGAAAGGATAAAAGTTCTGTGGAAGAATTATGGAGCAGGCAGAAAAAAACTAGTGATGGAGGTTGTTAAAATGGCCATCGAAAGAGAGGAGAAAGAAGAAGCCATTTTAATTTAGAGGAGAGGTGAAAGAGGAATGAACAAGTAAGAGGGTACATATAAAAAGATGAGCAGATGAAGAGGGTCAGAAGAATAAACCTATGATGAAGCTAAGTGGGGAGCAGCTAACATAGTTAAATAAAAACAAGGTTAGTACATTAAGAATAGGAGAAGGGGTTTCATATTATTATGTGGAAAAGTGAAGGAAGAAGCATGGCTCTGCCTGTTACAGGTGGGTTGGGCTAAAATATGAGGCTTCTTTGAAATGGGTGGACGTGAGGAATAAATATTTCCTCTTGTCCTTTACTAGACAACTCTTTAGATAAATTGCAGTGTGGGAGGTGATGAGTTAGAATTAGTTGGATAAAGTGAATTGAAGGAATATTATTTAAGGTGCAGATTTCAAGAATTGGGTAGAATAAGAGAAATATCATGGAAGCATTATATTGAGACCATGACATTTATTAATACACTAGACAATAGAAGAGGGTGTAAAAGACAGGTGGAATAAGAAGAGAAGGAGTTGTTACCTAGGGGACTTGTTACAACTTTCTACCACTGCCATAATCTGCATTGTCATATATTTGCTGAATGACTCAAAGCAGGTTTGAACCTGAACGGCAGTACTTGATGAGTGACACTACATTAAGTATCAGTGATAACAGAAGAATACAAGGTTGTCTCCCTGGTCTTCCCTTTTCTTGTACAGCTAACACCTTCCAGCTGCCTTAGCCATGCCTGTCCTTCTATATTTATTCAGCTAAGACAACTTACTGAGTGATGAAATATACGAGAAGCAAAATTTGGAGCATTATCATGATCTGCTAACCAGTATCACCCATTCATTTTGTGCAGAAAATGCAAGCTGAACCTAACCTTGGAGCATTCATACTGTACTACTTAATAGGCTCATAGGTGTGTACTAGGCTAATGGCCCTGGAGCCTTTACAAGCCTAGCCCATAGAAGTGCCCTGGTATCGTGCCACCCAACATTAGTTCCCAGTGCCCCTATCAATTAGAGCTACCGGAGTGATCCTGGGGTGAACTTTCAATTTTCCATCTACTCATCAAGATTTCTCTTGAAGAGGGCCAGTAAAGAGCTCTGCTTGCCATCTATGGGAAGTCTATTCCAGGGCATGGGCAGTCTCTGGGTTATGAACCTGTCCCTCCAGCATGTTCTGTTGATTGTGGTAATGAGGTTGAACTTTCTGGAGAGTGTAGTGCGGAGGGATTGGGATTTCTTTAGATATAGCATTTCTAACAGAGCTGGTCAGACATGGCTTTGTAAATCAAGCAGAGATCACCTCTTAGTAGACGATATGCGACAGAGAATAGCTGGAATTTTTTGAGTTTGTCTGTGTATGACATGTGTTTAAGGCCTAGGATCCTCTTCATGAGGTACTTTTGTGGCCTTTTCAGCTGTTGCATGCTTCTAGTGAGGTACATGCCAAATGGGGCATTATACTCGCTGATTAGCCTAATGAGGGAAGAGTAGAGAGAGATGATAACCTCTTTCTTCCTGGATGCAAAACCTTTGGTAATGAGATATGCCACATAGAAGGACTTTCTGACCACAGTGGCAATGTGGTGGTCCAAGGAGAGGTTGCTGTCAACCTGTGTCCCCAAATCTCTAATACTGCCTTCAGTGTTCAGTGGGCTCCCATTGATGTGGTAATTAGCGGGAACTGAGTTTTTCCCAAAGGGGATGACGATGCATTTTTTGGCATTAAGCTTAAGGCCATGGTTTTGACACCAGTCACTGGTCTCAGTGAGGCCTTTCTGTAGGATGTTTATATCACTTGGGGAGTTAATAATGGCTCCCAGCTTGCAGTCATCTGCGAACCTGGTCAGCCGGAGTCCCTGTGTTGGCCTGGACTTCTGAGAAGTAAACGCCAAACAGGAGAGGAGCCAGGATTGATCCCTGTGGGACTCCACTCATGACTGGTCGACAGTCTGACTTGGAGTCTGCCACTTTCACACTGTGGGTTCTATCTGTGAGCCAATTTGCACCCCACCTAGTAATATAGGGGTTGATGCCTAGTTTGGTGAGTTTATCAATAATTCCTAAGTGGGGAATGGTATCAAATGCCTTGGCCAGATTGAGGTAGGCTGTATGAACTGCCTTGCCCTCATCCACAGCTCTGGTGACTGACTCAAAGAAGTCAACCAGGTTGAGCAGGCATCATCTACCTTTCACAAAACCAAACTGCATGGGATCCAGAGTTTGGAGATTCCCTATATCCTTGTTAATTAGGTCCACGATGATGCACTCCACAGCCTTACATATCAGACTCATCAGGCTAATGGGGCGGTAATTCCCAGGGTCTATAGTCACTCCCCCTTTATGGAGAGGGATGACTGTAGCAGTGCACCATTCAGTAGGGTCAAAGCCTGAGGTGAGGTTGTGACTGAACAGGGCACACAGATGTGGTGCCAGTTCACTTTGTAGCTCATATATCCAGGGATATTGTTGGATCCCATGGAAGCTATATTCTTGGCCTTGGACAATGCAGCTTTAACCTGTGTTGCAGTAACCCTGGGTGCCTGGCATTCCTCTGGTATTGTGATTGGTCCTTTAGAGGGGTAAAGTTGGCACTGAATCTGTCAGCCAGTATGTTGGCAATATCTGTTGGCTCAGTACAGAAGGGACCATTGTGCAGTAACTCAGAGCAAACCTGGGTATTGCCGTAGAGATTCTTGATAAAACTATAGAAGGGTTTGTGGCTGGTTTTAGTGTCTGCCACAATTCTGCCTTCATAGCTGGCTTTAGAGGTTTTGATGAGGGATCTCAACTTTTTGTTGAGGCTAATAAGGGAGTTTTTCCAGTCTTGAGACTTCACCTTTTTCTGCAACAGTTTCTTCCTTCTGTTGTAGAGTTTATTAATGGCAGGGGACCACCAGATTGTCTTCCTTTTTTTGGAGGAGAGCATCTTGGTTCTGTTGGGTATGGCTAGTTCCATGCATTTATATATGTGTTCGTACAGTGCATTGATGTATGATTTAGCAGTCATGAATCTATTTTCCATTGATATGGGTGGCATGAAGTTAGCCACCTCTGTTTTTAGGACCGCAAAGTCAGCTTTGGAGAAGTTTTTCATGGTGGTTACCTTTGCAGGGTGTGTGGGTGAGATAAAGATTTCCATGGTGATTAGTTTGTGGTCGGATCTAACCAGGGAGGAGTTGACTACTGATGTAGAGCAACGGTTGCTCATGTTAGTAATAACCAGGTCAAGGATTTTGTTTCCTCTAGTGGGGGTAAGAATTAGCTGTTCCAGGGCATTGGCATTGATGAATTCCAGGAAGTGTTGGGCCAGTGTATTGGTGCATGAGTAGTTTTCCCAGTTGATGGAGGGGTAGTTGAAGTCACCTAGTATGAGAGTGTTGGGTTGAACCCTAACAGCTTTCAGGGTGCTTAGGAAAGTGGAATGTGAGTCTTGGGACATGGTTGGGGAACTATAGAAGGCTACTACCTGAATTTCCGTCTTACCCAATGTTAGTTGTACCTGAAGTATCTTGGATGCATTATGCTGGGCTACTTGTCTTGAGTTGTGTATATCCTTTATGAATATGGAGACACCACCGCCTTTGGAGCTTCGGTCCATGTTCTGGGGCCGAAAGGTGTGGAATGAGTTATAACCTGGTAGAACAGGGGTGCTTTTTGCTGCTTTAAACCAGGTCTCAGTTACAGCACAAATGTCGATGTTCTCCATTTTGAGGAGTGCTTCGAGCAAGTGCATCTTGAGACTTAGACTTCTAGTACTGAGCAGCATGACCCTCAGATTGCATTTATTTATAGCTGTTATGGTGGTAATTTGGTCTTTGGAACATTGCCTAAAAAGGCACTATAGGGGTGGCAAGAGCCTTAGCCAGTATCTGGAAACCCAGGGGTGACAGATGCAGGCCATCTCTGGCAAAGCATCAAGGTCTGTCAATCATGTCATCCCAAGCAGACAGATACTGGATCCCCTTTGAATGACACCAGAAACTTAACCAATTGTTAAAGTCAATCATTTTCTGCTTGTACTGCGGTATCATTCTGAGTGATGGTAGGATGCTGCTTAGGCCTAGGGTCATACCTGCCTGGGCCACATAATCTGAGATCTCCTCCATGTCTCTTTTCATGTAGTCCAGGAAGTGTGTCTCAGGTCATTCGCACCCACATGGACAATGACAGAGTCATACTTGTACTTGTTGTGGAGTGACCTGAGTGTATTTATTATGTGTCGGATTCTAGCACCTGATAGACAGCTGACTGCTACATAGGTTCATAGGTTGATACTAGGCTATCTGCTCTAGGGCATTTATAAGCCTAGCCAGAGTGTGTTTGGCTTTCGCCATAGATTAGTTGACTGTGCCTCTGTATAGTGGGTCACAGAAAATAGCCCTTTTAAGGTTAGTTTACTGTGTCTCTGTCTAGTAGGGACACAGAAGAGATCCCAAGGGTAAACCTACGATCTCCCATCCACTCGTCAAGATTTCTCTTGAAGAGGGTCATTGAGGGGCTCTGCCTAACATGGATTGGGATTTTGTTCCAGAGTGAGGGGAGCCTCTGGGATATGAATCTGTCCCTCCAGCATGTCCTATTTATTTCTCTGCTGAGGTTTAAGTCCCTGGAGCATGTAGCTCTAAGGGATTTGGATTTCCTGAGGTGGAGCATGTCCATTAATTCTGGGTTGGACATGGCTTTATACGTCAGGCACAGATCGCCTCTGAGTAGGCGGTAAGCAACTGAGTAGAGCTGGAGTTTCTTTAGCCTAACTGCGTAGGGCATCTGTTTGAGTCCCTTGATCCTCTTGGTGAGGTACTTTTGGGGTCTTTCCAGTTGCTGCAGGTGTCGGGTAAGGTACATCCTGAATGGGGCATTGTATTCAATTATGGGCCTGATGAGTGATAAGTAGAGGGGCACAATGACCTCTCTTGATTTAGATGTGAACCCTTTCATGATAAGGTGGGCTATATAGAAGGTCTTTCTAACCACTTTGGCAACGTGATTGTCAGAGGAGAGATTGCTATCTACTTGGGTCCCAAAATCCCTAATTACTTCTTCCGTACTTAATTTATTACCACCTATGTGATAATTTGTGGGCACTTTGTTTTTCCCAAAGGGGATGACTATGCACTTTTTGGCATTTAGCTTTAGGCCATGGCTCTGGCACCAGTTATCCGTCTCTGTGAGACCCTCTTGGAGGATGCTTGTGTCAGTTGGTGAGTCAATTATGGCACCCAGTTTGCAGTCATCTGCGAACTTGGTCAGCCATAGCCCTCCCATGTTAGCCTGTAACTCAGAGAAATATATACTGAACAAGAGAGGTCCCAGGACTGAGCCTTGTGGGACGCCACTTGTAACTGGTTTAGAGTCTGACATGGCACCTGCAATTCTGACCATGTATGTTCTATCCCTGAGCCAGTTTGCAACCCATCTTGTGACAAAGGGGTTGATATTTAAGCTGGTGAGCTTATTTATGATGCCCGAGTGGGGTATTGTGTCGAAGGCTTTTGCAAGGTCCAGGTAGGCTGTGTGGACTACCTTCCCTTCATCTATGGCCTTGGTGACTGTTTCAAAGAAGTCGACCAGGTTCAAGAGGCAAGATCTGCCCTTAACAAAGCAGAATTAGGTAGGATCCAGTGTTTGGAGGTTCCCAATGTCTTTGTTTATGATAGTTTCTGGGGTCTGTTGTGGCACCACCTTTGTGGAGTGGGACCACTGTTGCTGTACGCCATTCCTTGGGTACATATTCTGTAGTAAGGCTGAGATTGAACAGTGACTTTATGTGCAGGTTCAGTTCTTCTTGGAGCTCATGTAAGACGCAGCCCGGGACACCGTCCGGTCCCACTGATGCTGTGTTTTTTGCTTTGGAGAGGGCAGCTCTCACCTGTGCATCTGTGATGTCAGGGAGGCTGCACTCTGTTGGGATAGACATTTGCTCTTTTGGGGGGGAAGGTGGGGGAGTTTGCACTGCACCTGTCTGCCAGGATGTTGGCAATGACTGTGGGTTCAGTGTATTTTTTGCCATTTTGCACTAACTCAGAGCATATCTGGGAGTTGCCACCCAGGTTCCTGACATAACTAAAGAAGGTCTTGTGATTATCTTTAGTGTCTTGTGCAATTTTTCTTTCAAAGCTGGCCTTAGATGATTTTATGAGGGATTGTAGTTTCTTGCTAGTACTGATCAGAGATGCCTTCCCTTTTTGGGATTTTGCTCTATCATGTAGTAGCTTCCTCCTTCTGTTGTACAGCTTATTTATGGCTGGGGTCCACCAGACAGGCCTCCTGCCTTTGGAGGAGTGAGTCTTGGTTTTATTTGGGATAGCATGATCCATACATTCCTGTAGGTGTCCATAGAATGCATTTGTAAAGGATTCTGCGGTTTGGGCCGTATTTTCCACTGGCCCGGGGGCTTTGAAGGATTCCACCTCGGTTTTGAGAAGTGTGAAGTTTGCTTATGAGAAGTTCTTCACCGTGGTTTCCTTGGCTGGGGATGGGGACGGGATATGGATGTCCAGTGAGATTAATTTATGGTCAGATCTTACCAATGAGGGGTATACCTCTGGTATGGAACATAGAGTCCCCATGTTGGTGATGATCAGGTCCAATATGTTTTCCCCTCTTGTGGGAGTGGTGACCAGTTGTTCCATAGCATTTGTGTTTATAAATTCTAGGAACCATTGGGTGAGGGTGTTGGGGCTTGAGTAGTGCTCCCAGTCTATGTTTGGGTAGTTGAAGTCACCCAATATAATGGTGTTTGGAGAGACCTTCATATTCTCCAGTGTTCTCAGGAAAGCTGAGTGGGGTTCCTGAGTTTGGGAGGGTGGTCTGCAGCAGGCTACAAACTGAAAGGCAGTTTTTCCCACTGTTAGTTACACATGGATGGTCTCCGATGCTTCGTGCAGTGCCACTAACCTGGAGGTGTGGGTATATTTGATGAATATGGATACTTCCCCTCCTTTTGTGGTTTGGTCCAAGTTTTGGGGCCGAAAAGCATAGTATGAGGTATAACCTGGTAGTGCTGGGGTGCTCTCGGGAGCCTTGAACCAGGTTTCTGTTACTGCACAGATATCAATATATCTCCATACTGAGGAGAGCCTCGAGTCCATGCATCTTGAGGTTTAGACTTCTGACGTTGAGCAGCATTACCCTTAGTTTCTTTTTCCTTGTGTTGTCTATGGAGGTGGGTTTGGCTTTTGAGCCTTGCCTAAAAAAGGCATTATGGGGGTGGCAAGAGCCTTAGCCAATATTCAAAAGCCCAGGGGTGACAGGTGCAAGCCATCCCTAGCGAAGCTACGTGGCTTGTTGAGCATGTCATCCCAGGCTGACAGACACTGGATCCCCTTTGAATGACACCAATACTTTAGCCAATTGTTAAAATTGATCATTTTGTCTTTATACTGTGGCATCATTCTTGATGAGTGTAAGATGCTACTCAAGGTCAGGGTCATACCGGCCTGGGCTACATGATCAGAGAGCTCCTCTATGTCTCTTTTCATGTAGTCCAGGGAGATACGTCTCAGGTCATTCACACCAGCATGGACAATGACGGAGTCATATTTGTATTTGCTTTGGAGTGACCTGAGTGCTTGCGTTATGTGGCGGATCCTGGCACCCGACGGGCAGCTTACAGTGACCTTCTCCTTGTTCAGCCTGGTGAGTGGGACATCAGTATGTCTGACAATAGAGCCACCTATTACAAGTGTATTAGGTATGTTACCTTCTTCTTATTCAACCTAGTGAGTGGGACATCAGTGTGCCTCACTATCGAGTCACCTACGATTAGTGTATTGGGCAAGCTGTTTTGCCTTAGGGACTTAGGCTGAGGGACAAACTGTGTAGGTGAGCTATGTGTCTTGTGGTTTGTGCTGTGTTGTGGTGGTCAAGTGCATTTCTGCCTTGGAGGTCTCTGCTGTTTGGGTAGATTTCTATTGAGAGCCTCCACAAAGGTGGGTGTGTGGGTTGTGTTTTTATGTGAGAGCTGTAATGGTGGGTGTTCTGGAGGGCTATATGTTGGATGTGGTATGGTGCAGGTGTTGACCTTCTTCTCTTGACTGGCTATTCTGGTCTTGGTTGAAAGTGCATGGCTTCCAATTTGGATAAATAAGTGCATCACTCACAAGTCTGAGTGTTGGGAGGTAAGAGGAGAGGGTTGTCTGTACATGCGGCGGTTGCTACACTGCCCAGAATGCCCAAGTTCACCAGGTTAATAGGAGAAAGCAAAGGGAACTGACCTTCAGACATGCCAGGAGGGATGGTCATTATTACTAAGTACTGGAGCTGTTTTCTTATATATAGTCCTTTTACAGGAAAATGTCATTCAAGCTGTCTGGGTCTGTACAGAGCACTGCCAAACACTTGAGGGGAAACTAATACACAGACCCTGAAAATTTAAGGATGATGTATTTAGGCAGATATTCTGAAGTTAGAAATAAATCAAGCAGTACTTACTGAAAAGTAAAGAATTAGCTTGTCAAGAATGATGAAAAGGGGGGGGGGTCACATGAATGGCTACTGGTAATGATGGTCTCAGCACAGCTTCACTCAGTTGGGATACAATACTCCTTTGCTTCTTCTCTCACCAGAAGAAAAATGTTAGCACCAATCCCAAGAAGAGAAGCAGACCACGGCCTGTTTGGTGATCCGTAGTCTTGTCCTAGATGATGCAAGGGTGTACAGGCTTGTAGCCTTTTTCTGGTAGATGCCTCGAATAGCAACCAGACCAATCAGGTATGTTAAGCACACACTCACTCTCCAACCAGAAAGAGTCAGGAATCAATGCACTCTGCTCCTACTCTCACCAGGATCAGAATATAAGCACAGATGCCAAGCTGTCACCTATAAAGCAGTTATTAAGCTTTCTGGTGATCAGCAGTCTCCAGGAAATAATGTAACTGTACTCCTTCTCTCACCAGGAGAAAACAGAAGCACTAATCCCAAGATGACTACTGAGAGGCAAAATGTGGGTTCTCCAGTAACTGGTGGTCTTGCAATAGATGCTTAAAGGTAAGATGAAATAAAAAAGGTTTATCCTAAACACTGCTGTGTGCACTACAGGAGTTAGATGTAAAAGTGGGTAACTGTCTAAAAAGTGAAGTTTTAGTGGAGAGTGACTATTTTTAAAACAGCAAGATAGATTGAAAGAGGGTGGTCACTTGTGTATTCTGGTACTATGGAATACAGTAGGATGGCCAATAAATTTAAATAGTTGAAGGGGAGTGATTTCACAAAATGATAATTTTGTGCTTACTCACACCAGCCAGTAAATGCAGAGAGGAAATGAGATATATGGTCAAATTAACATAAGGGGTAGGCAACTAGAAAGACGGTGGTATTAAAGAACACAATAGTAACTGGGTAGGGGGTGGATTTTCTGTCTGACTCACAAGAGACAGAGCTGTGGTCTCTTTTCAAGTTTTAATATGCAGTTAAAAGCAGAATACAAGTAAAACACAGTGTAAATAAAACAACTTACAGTATACAAAATAGAAAAAGGCAATAAGTAATACAAAATACAACAATAAAAAGCAAACTAACCTTTCCCTTACAGCAAACTGTAGCAGAGTCTGGGTGAGCCTTTCCAGTAAAGCTCTGAAATGTTTTATTTTACTCCTTAAATAGAAGGTTTAGTTTCTAGCTCCACCCCCTCAGTTCACAGATGATTAACCTTAACTGACCTGGTCTAACTTATGTGTGACTCCTTAACTGACCTGTTCTAATTTCTGTCTGATTCACCAGAGACAGACCTGTCATCTCTTTTCAAGTTTTAATATGCAGTTAAAAGTAGAATACAAAAAATACAATACATAAAATGTTCCATTCTATTGTTTTGCCCAAAATAACATTCTTGCAATGATGAGTTTGAATGGAAAAAAGGCAAACATTATGTTTTTGGTATGCTGTAGGTCAACTACTTACCTAGGTAATCCCACAGTTGGTGGTTAAAAAAAAAATTCTCAGAGTTGAGGACCAAAAACAAAAATCATCCAAGCAAAGGAAACTGAAGCTAAGAGCTATACTAGCTACTTGCTACAGTTCCTATCACACATACATGCATGCGTGCACACACACACACGCACACGCACAAACACATACCAAGCAAATTAATTGTGATGGTTTCCATGACTACTGATACTACTCTTGCATCCCAGCCACTGGCACACTGATTGCACCTTCAACAAGCTTGTGCCGAGTACAGATGATTTTTATTTATTTATTTATTGGTGTGTGTTAACCATCTAAGTGGACTGGTTTATCAGCCCTTTTCCACCATGATCTGCAAAGTACAGCACAACTGTAACAAAAATACACAGTAAAGACACACAGTGGCGTAACTACGTTAGAAGCGCCCTGAGGCAAACTTTTCCTAGGCGCCACAACATCCCCCCCCCCGGGAACCCAAGCCATCGAGATGACCAAAGGCCCCAGAATATTGCTCTTATAAAGGTTTGTTGTGTTTGTAAAAAAAAAAATCTGAAGGATAAGAAGTCTAAAACTTAAACATATGCCGTTATTTAGTGGCTTGTATCCTCAATGAAAAAAACTAAATTTTGTGATGAACAGACTAAAAATGGGAGGCAAAAATCTGGACATTCTGCAAAAATCTGTACATTTGCCAATATGATTTTCCAGAACAGTTTGAGAAGTACATCGTAGCTATATGCACGACAGCGCAAACAGTGAGAAATAGTACAAACTGTGTAGGCATGGGCAGGCATCAACCCCTCCATCCAATTTTGTACATGGGTCGGGGTGCCATATTGACAGTGACCATAACCGGGTCACACTACTGGATTGCTAGCACAGAACAGAATAAAGTTAACCTTGACCTTGAAATGTGCTTTTTTGTAGTTCTGAATTATCATGTTCTTTCTGGTATGCCTTGAACTGCACGATTGTGCAATAATTTCGAGAGAAGCACAAAATATCCTTTGCGAAGAATGCAGAGAAGCTAATTTAGACAGCCTAGTTCTAAAAATATATATATAGAGAGAGAGATAGAGAGCGTATCTGTGCACGTTTGGGGGTGGAGGGTACAAGTTGGTATACAATTCTAAAAATTCTGTCTACAGCTGCTATAGCATGTCACTGATTTGTACTGCAGTCTTTTCAGCAGCACAGTCTGAAATAAATATCACTTGTCTGGTAACAGTTGGAGGATCCCACATGGACTGTTTTCAGGTGATACTATCCAGACTCTGAACGAAGTGTCCCGATAAAATAAAAAATACTGCAGTACCTCTTTCTCCATAACATTTCAGTTGTTTCTTAGTTACATCGTAGCCCATGTATCTGATGTCTGCCTACAGGAGAACATTACAGTACATCAGTGGCGTAACTACGAGAGGTGAAGTGAGGCAAAAGTACATATTGACCATTAACTATACACTGTCACACCTATTACTGAACTTTGCTCAACAATCACTGACAAAGCCAAAGATTGGGGGAAATGGAACGGTATTGAGGGGGCAATTAATGTTGCACTTAATTCATTTAAAAGGTTAATACAACAGGGTTTGCTTCAAAGTACACTTTCTGAACAATAGCTATAAATGTTAATGTCTGGTATTATAGACTGACTGACTATTGTCCTCAAGGGATTTATCACAAAATCAAAAAAAATTACAAGGATCAGGATAAAAATATAAGGCAAAATCGTGAGACAACAGAAAGGTATACGGCCTTAACGTCTAGCCACTTTGCCAACCCCCCCCAGTCAACAGAAAAACATTTCAGCTTGTCAACTCTTTTGGACTGCTGGTGGTAAACACACGGAGGATGATGGGGAGGGACTCCAAAAGTCCGCCCCTCCAGGAAGTAAGTTTGCTTTGACCGGCCACATGGACTGACCTTTATCCAGGAAGTGTAGAAAAACATTGGGCACATCCATTCCTGCATCCTCAGCGGGGATGTTGAATAGTTCAGTGCACACCGAGAAAACAAATGCTTTCTGAGTTCTTTAACAGGTATTTTGGGATCTGCACCAAATAGAAGGAAATCCTAAATCCACTTCATTTATACAATCAGAAGGAAAGCAGTGATACGTTACTTATATGGTCAATCATTTATTGCACCCCCAACTTGTATGCTAAGGATTTGTATTAAAATAGATTTCCGGATTTTAACTTTGGAAGGATAGGGGGCTTGGAAGGCCCAAAAGTAGTGGAAAATGGCGACGACAACACTTTTCTCAGTACGGAACCCGTTGGAGTTATTAATTAAAGCAGGTATGAAATTAGTTAATGACTGAGTATTCATTATCTACAGATAATGACAATAATCACCTATTACATGTACACACATGCAGGGCTTGTTGTACATTTTTGTTGCGGAATTATATAAATAGTTTACATGTTATTCAGAAAGCGGGGGTTAAATGTGTAAAGCATGCATTTTCCTAATTTATATAATGTTTTCCATGCATAGCAGTAGAGTTTGGGCTAACTGCATTTGTTTGTATATGCACTGTTTTAACCTGCTGTCCACGTTAACTGTAACAGCACTCTACGTCTACGTGACTATATCACAAGACAACAGTCTTCTAACAGTGGACTGTATTTTATTATTTATGTATGTATTTTGGGAGGTGAATTGCAACAGATAACAGTAAACACTGTGCCAGTGTGATGCCCGTGAAGAGGCATGCATGGTGTTAGGACATTGTATGATTACAGGAAGCTTGACAAGTGGGTGAATATGCGGAAGTGAAGAAATTGGATGTGGAAAGTGCTACCTGACAGAGAGTGGGCAGCCAAAGCTAAAGGATCCTTTTCCTAAATTTATAATTATAAAGGTTAACCACGTTATTTTTCCTTGCTTTCTGTGGCTCTTAACTGTATGTTAAGAGGTACCTTGTCGTGGTTACTTCAGAACAAAAAATGCTCATCTCTTTTGCCACCTTTGTTATCCAGAATTGGTATCAGCTTTTTCCATAGTACTTTCTAACGGCTTGTTTTGTCTTACTTGTCTGACGGCAATACACGCAACAGGTGCTGCAACTCAACTGAGTTTTTAACTTGGAATGGTAATGCGAGACAAAAACGTGTAATTTTCTAAACAAATTTCTGACCGTCTTTACCCTAGTGAGACATTTGATAGTGCCTAGTGCCCTGTAGGTAGTCCTTTCAGCAGACCTCTCATGCTTACTGCAGAAGTATTGTTCAAACACTGTCTGCAAGGCCGTTAACTGTAAATCATTAGTTTTATTGTGTATAAAACAGGCCTCTCAAATATTGCAATAGCAAGGGCTGCCATTATAAACAGTAAGTGACCTTCATGAAAGAGTTGGCAGTGAGCGACTGTTTTTATGTTTTACAGATTTATTTATTTTTTTGTTATTTTCTAAGTGGGAGGGCTGCAGTCCGATAGGACGCGCCGCCCCTGCCCAAAGTGCCCCCTGCCGCTTGGCGCCCTGAGGCAATTGCCTCACTTCACCTCTCGTAGTTACGCCACTGAAGACACAGCAAGAAGCAGTCACAGTAGAGCATAGCAGGCAGAACAGTGACACATGATACTAATAAAACTCACAATACGAAAAGTAGGCAAACAGTATAACCTAGAGAGTGGAGAAGTATTCACAATATTTCAGACTGGGAAATGTTTACAATATCTTTAGTGTTTACAGGGGGTAAACTTACGTTCTTCTTTTAGCAGCTTATATTCAGTAGCTGCAGTACGCATGCCAGACATAGTATGCCTACAAGCTATTCAGTCATAAAAACAATGATAGGTATTCTCTTTTAGCAAATGTTCTTTCTGTTTACCTTTGAAGCCACCCAGCATTTTTTTGTTGACGTATTTCACTGGGGAGCTGATTTCATGTTGCTAGGACATATTTAGTGAAAATCCTTTCCCCTAAGACAGTGGCAAAGTATAGTCTGAGCAAAGTAATTTCATTATCTTGACTTCTGGGTATGAAGGGTCTCTTATGTGTAAGGCTGATTTTAGAGGAAGGGGTGGGCATTGACCAAGTATAGGAAGTTTGAACAACAAGGTGCTCAGCAACATTGTAGCTTTTAGCTATTTACAGTCAAAGAAATGCCTTTAAGAGGAAACCTACCCTAGTTATGGCTTTGGCATATAAAATCAGGAAAGCTCAACATTTGTGATTAAGCCACAGTCTCTTGAAAGACGTAAACAAGAAAGAAGCAGTGAAAATAACAAGAATTGTTTTAAACACTGTCTTGAGGTTTGAAATCTTTTAGTTAGAGCTCAAGAAACTAGTTTTATTATCATGAGAGAAGATGACTCTTTTTTTCTGAGCTTTTGAATGCTAGAAGACACTGCACTGACTGGCCAGTGTGCTCTTTTGTGATATATTGTGAATTTGAACCATCAAATTGACTGCAAAATGGGTTCACACCAACTGGAGTAAGTCTTTTTGTTTTACTGTGGTGACAGGAGACTAAACTGCCCTTGTTTTGATTGACTACTTTGGTCTTTTGTACTAGATTGTGTTTTTCCTGGGTTGTTTTAAGTTGAACTGGTCTACTCCTGTTTGTGACCTTAAACCATTTGTACTAAATGCAAAACCAAGTTCATAACAATGGGATAATCTGTAGTGTTTGCAGAGCCCTTGCTTGGAGTACTACATAGCAGCATGTAGCTTGTTTCTGTTTCCTCTTACAACCTTCTCTGATCACCCCTAGAAAGTATCATAGTTTTTACCTAGTGTTGCATGGTTATTACAGGAGGTGCCATCAGGCCCAATACTTCCTTTGTTGTGTATGCATAATTGTTCTGTATAGTACCCAGTTTTTGCTGTGGGAATGCAGACTCCGAATTTATTGTTATACTATACCTGCCATTATTTTAACATTGTAAAAGTAGTTTCCAAGCAGCACAGTATTTGTTGTTCCTAGCCAGTTTAAACTTGTAGGTAGATTCATAGACAATTACTAGGCCAGCTGCCCTTGTGTATCATTTAAGCCTAACCAATTTCCCACAAAGGAGAGAATCAAACCCGGTACCTTGTGTCAGTGAGGTAAAAACTTTAATACATACAAAATGCTGTAACATGTAGAGTTCCAATGAATCACTACAATAAGAATAGAAACAACACAGAGTAATAGTTTAATGAATAGAACTTTAAGGAAACTTGATTTTACTATAAAAATCTTTGACAGTGCAATTCAGTTTATCCAAAGTAAAAAGAGTGTAATGTGGTTTTACAGCTGGGAGAAAAAAAATAGAGTAGTGGAAAGAAATGGTGGGGTAAGATGAGAAGAAAACAATGGGAATTTAGGGAAATTGGACGAAAAGGCAGACATTTCTGGAGAAACTATGGTGTAATAGTGCAGCTGTGCAAGCAGCTGTTGATTTGTGCTTAAGGTGTCTATAAGCCAAGTGTTTTACAGACATGGTGCTGAGTTGAGGGTGCCACATTATCCTGGTGAGATGCATGAGCACAGCCAGGAATCAGTCAACTTTTGCTTTAATTTTGGTTTGAAAACCTTTTCATTTGTTGATTTGTTTTAGTGAAAGTGGTAACTTGTTCCAAAGTTTGGTGACATAACTGGAATAGAGAGCATTTCCAGCAGCATTGTTTTGATTTTGTAGTAACCAGGAGAAGTTTTTCACTGCAGAGCAACTCTCTGCATGATGAAGGATGTAGGATGTTTTTTAATGAGAGGCATTTATCAGGGTTGTAGATAAAATTATGGGCTGTGGCAAACTGTAGATTAGGTGCTGTGGTACTTCTAACCACTGTAATTGTTTTAAGCAGAGACAGTAATGAGTCCTATATAAGAACCTTCTAGCAAATGTTGCCAATTTGCCACTTTGTTGTAAATGCATCTAATTTTGTTTTCTGTGTGGTTTGCAAGTATGGGTGATTCATACAGAAATGTGAGAAGGCTGTACGACTGAGAAATAGCTTCCCTTGTTGCATTAATTAGATATATGTTTGAGCAGTAGAGAAGTCCGATTTTTTATGACTTGCTGCATGTGCTGATACAATTTCAGATTTGTCTATTGTTACACATAGTAGTGTTGTGTGGGTTACCTTTTCTATGGTTGTGTTATTGGCTGATGTAATACTAAAAAAGTGTTTTAGGGATAAGAATTGTTTGGGAGTTAATAACATTAAATTACTTTTATTTGGGTTTAAGAGCAGGTTTTCATTGGTTAGCCAGGATTCAACAAAGGAAAAAGATGCTTGAATGATTGGAAATTTCTATGACTTGTTGCAGTACGGAGGAGAGTGAAATTACTGGCACAGTGCATGACAGTAGCTTGCTTGATAGCATAGTGGAGCTGGCTTATAAATATATTAAATAGACAGGAGTCAAAAACTGAGCCTTGGAGGACACCTACAGGAACGGGAATGAATACTGGGAAGGTGTGTTGCCATTTTACAGCATGTTATCAGTTGCTAAGGTACTATCAAATGAGGATAGTTGGTTAGGAGAAGCTTAGGGAGGAAAGTTCAGTTAGCAGTTTAGAATAAGAGACAGTATCAAATGGTTTGGCTAAGTTAAGGAAGATGGATGAAACTAAATTACCGAAATATCTATGATGATTGATTGTATTGGTGAAATGTAATAGGGCAGTTATGGTGCTATAACTTGAGAAGAAGCCATGTTGAGTCAACAAAAAGAGGTTGTAGGCAGTGAAGTGCTTGAAGAGCTGTGTGTGAATGTATTTCCCTAAGATTTTTGATATGGAGATGGTATTGCAATAGGCCTGTAGTTCGAGTATTCTGTTTAATTTCCACCTTTGTGAAGGGGTATATGACTTTTTTTTTCCAGAGGGTTGGGAAATGGCTCTCTGTAATGCAATGGTTAAGTATGGTGACTGGTTAGGCCAGTGGGTCTGCTACCAATCTGATGTATCCATCTGAAAAGTTATCTGCTGCTAGACTTGTGAGTTTTAGATTTTTGGAGATGTATTCTGATTGGTGAGGTAGGCACAGGTTTTAAGGAGAAATACGTTGTCAAGTCATTTAACCATTTAACTGAGTAGGTGCTGGGGGAGTAGAGATGGGATTATATTTGACAAGAGATAAAACTGTTTGAATGAACTGTTTGCAGAACTGGGTACTAGTGTTGATTGTATTATTATAACTTGATGGTGTCCATGTGATTGTTTGCCAAGGGTGGAGAAGAGTTTTCAGTAATGCCCAGAAGTGCTTTGGCTGGTGTTTTTCCCGAAGGTTAGTATAGAAGTTTTTTTTTTTGTCTGTTTTAATATGGGATTTGGTACAGTTTCTGAAGCATCCGATGTTTTGCCAGTTTGTCTGGGATTTGCTTTGAGACCATTGTAGCTTTGCTCTGATGTGCATAAGATTTTATCCTTTTTGTTCTGAAGAGAGTCAGTTCATTTAGTATATTTAGAAATATTTTATTAAATTCTGAGACTGCTCTCTCTACATGCAATTTTTACAATATCCCTTGCAATTAGTCCACCTAAAGAAAAACATCAAGAAAATCAGTGAAAAGCTAAAAATTGCCATTAGGAAGGTCAAAGCCAAACATGAAAATAACAGCATTCTGCAAGGATGTCAGGAAACTTAATAACTAATCAATATTCTGATGTAATCCACTACAAAAATACCCACTTTGACCAAAAAGATATTGTCAACATAATACCAGAAAAAGTTTGTGCCAATTTTACACCATCTGCAGTCACTAAAATTCTTTAAATTCCCAAGTACCAACCCTACCATGCTTTACCAAAGATCAAGTCAGAACTGCTCTCTGCACAGCCAAACATAGCATGCCTATGGACCCTGATAATATTCTTGAATAAACACATCCTGCCATAGTCTCGCATAAATCTTTACAGTCTAAGCATCTTCACAAGGTATGTTCCTAATGCATAGAAAAATCACAATTGTAAGGCAGCACTAACTTTGACATCAGTACCCAAAGAGCGATTAGCCTAATTAGTGTAACTTGAAAGAACATGGAATGCATCATATCAGATGCTATAAACTTAGATATATCGAAAACCTCAATGCTCTTGACCCTCAACAATTTGGCCTGATCAAGGGTATGTTACATCTACTCAGCATATTAAAAGTTCTTGTAGCTCAATCTGGCTGAAGTCTTTAAATTAACAGGTCCATTGGTTCATAGGTAAGTACTAGGCTAGCTGTCCTTGTGGGCCATTTTACACCTAGCCATTTTCCCCTTTGGTGCTTGAATTAACTTATCCCATTTGGTGTTAGATTGGCCTTACCTACCCCATGGTCAATAATTATATTTTACCCCTAGTGAGAATAACTGGGATCATACATTAGAAATTTTTAGGGGACCCATGCATGAGGTTAAACAGTTAGAAGCTTCCTCTTTCCCTTAGTATTAAAGGGGGCAGTCCAAGGGTAAATTTTCTGTTTCCCATCCATAGACCAAAGTTAGTCTTGAATATGGACCTGGATGAGCTTTATTTTACTTGGATGGGAAGTCTGTCCCAGAGCAGTGGTATCCTCTATGAGATAAGCCTGTTCCTCCAAACTGTTCTGTTAATGTTGCAGAAGAGGTTTAGATGTCTAGACTGAGTATTTCTGATGACATCTGACTTGCTGATGTACAGTAGCTCTATCAGCAATGGATTGGAGGATGCCTTGTATGCTAGACATAGGTCACCTCTTAGCAGTCTGTAGGATACCTTGTATAGTGACAGCGCTTTGAGCTGGTCCATGTAGGATATATTGCAAAGGTCTTGTATCCTTTTAGTAAGGTATCTCAGTGGGCATTACAGTTGTTGCATGTGTCTGGACAGATACATACCAAAGGGGCATTATACTCAATGACTGGCCTAATGAGGGCTGAGTAAAGGGGAACAATGACATCCCTAGACCTAGACACAATCCCTTTGTTTATAACCTGTGCAATATAGAAGGACTTTTTTTAAAACAATGGACTCATACTGGTTGAATGTTAGGTCACTGTCCACATAAGTTCCCAAATCCCGAACAACTGGGTCAACTCTTGGGGCATATTGTCAATGTGGTAGTTCTTCACTGTAGATCACTTCCCAAGGATACGATAATGTATTTTTTGACATTTAGTTTCAGTCCATGATTTTGGCACCAGTTATTTATTTGGGACAAACCTTCATGCAGGATGGCTAAGTCATTTGAAGATTCAGTGACTGCTCCTAACTTGTAGTCATCTGTAAACTTAGTAAACCACAGCCCTTTAGTATTGGTCTTTACTTCAGAGAAGTAGATACCAAACAAGAGAGGCCCAGCATAGAATTATGGGGAACTCCACTGGTGATTGATCTCTTTATGGAGGTAACTTCCTGTATTTTGATTTTCAAATTATTATCTGTGAGCCAGTTAGTAACCCATCAGTTAACATAGGGGTTTATTCCCAGTGTATTTAGCTTTTCTACTATGCTTGATTGGGGGATTGTGTGAAAAGCTCTGGCCAGGTCAAGGTATGTGGTGTGTACTGTTTTACCATCACCCATTGCTTTGGTGACCTTTTCAGAAAAAGTCCATCAGGTTGAGTAAGCATGGCCTTCCCTTGATGAATCTAAACCAAAAGGGGGTCCTGTATTTGGAGCTTCCTTATACTCTTATTGATTAGTTCCATGATAAATCTTTCCATGGCTTTGCATATAAGCTAGTCAGACTTACAGATTTGTGATTGCCTGGTTCTGTGGCAGGCCCTCCCTTATGCAAGGGAATTACTATTGCTGTTCTCCAACTGCTTGGTACAAAACCTGTATGGAGGCTGAAGTTGAACAGTGTTGTGGGGGGGGGGTGCTAAATCATGCTTCATGCTATTTAAGATACATCCAGGGATACTGTCAGGACCTATCAATGCAGCATTTTTAGCTTTTGATGGTGCTTTCAGGATTTGGTCTTGTGTGATAGGTAGGGGAGAGTCAGTTTCAGGTATTTCTTGAGGGACAGATAGAGGGGAATAGGGAGTAAAATTAGAGCTGCATTTACCAGCCAGTAGGTTGGCTATATCTTCAGCCTCAGTGTAGGTAATATCATTTGCAATTAGCTCAGCACATTACTGCACTGTGGTTCGCAGATTATGAACATAACAAAAACAGGCCTTGTGATTGCCTTTGGATTGCTAGCTATTTTATCTCCAAATGTGGCTTCAGTGGATTTTATTAAGTTCCTGAGTTGTTTATTTATTTCAGTGATGAGGGGTCTAGCATTCTGGGAACTACTGATCTTACTCTTGATCCAGATTCTCTTAGTTTTATTGTAAAGCTTGTTGATACTATAGTTCCACCATGTGGGTTTGTTTCTGGGGTTTGCCCTGCTCTTGTTCTTACAGGGTACAGCTGCATATACGCAGCTATTTACATGCTGGTATATATAGTGTGATATACATTTCTGCATATTCAATGGAGTTAACTAAGTCTGGTGGGGATTTGAAGCTTTCCAATGTATCAATTAAGAGTAAGTAGTTTGTCTTATAGACATTTCTAAAGGTAACATTTGGGTGGAAGGTACCTCTGGTTTTAGTTTTATTTCAGAAGAGACAGTTTTATGATCATATCTAGAAAGTGAAGAAGATATGTAAGGGATGGTGCAGGATGGTATTATATTAGTAAAGACCAGATCCAATATACTGATCCCCCAATGGATACTATAATTGTTCCAAGGCTTTTGCATTGATAAATTCCAGGGATCTCTGTGCTTGTGCATTAGTAGTGGCTTAGGTTTCCTGTTATATAGTTGGATAGTTTATATTACCTAGGAAATACATATTGGGTTTAATACTGAGTGTTTCTAGCTCCCATAGATAGGTGTTGTGGCTTTCTTGGGTCATAGATGGAGTTCTAAAGTTAGCTAACATGTGGTACAGGACCTCTTTGATGGTTATCTAGACATGAAGAAGCTCTAGTGCATCATGCTGCGTTACCAGCCTTGATGTGAGTCACTTCTGGATCTAGACTGAGATACCTCCACCTTTTTCTTTCCTGCCTAGTAGCTGGGCTAAATGTATGGAAGGCATTATAGTCGTGCACAGCTGGAGTGCCTTTTACTATTTTAAACCAAGTTTCAGTCAATACACAGATGTTTATGTCCTCCAGGTTGGGGATGGCTTGTATGGAGTGGAGTTTCATGTTAGGCTCCTAGCATTGATCAGTAGCACCTTCATATTTTCCTTGCTTGTTTCATTACGTTATGTTATGTAATTCCCCATGCTGGTACTGTTGACAAAATTAAGGATCTAAATATTAATTCTTATATTGTGAGATGAATAGCAAATTGGGTGTCAGACAGAACATGTACAGTTAAAGTCACTTGGGCCATTTCATAAAATAAAAAATGGCCAGTGATCATTTACTTCTCTGACCTTCTGCTCAATAAATCTGATGTATGACTGACTACATTTGTTGATGACTGCAAGCTAGGTGGTGTTGTTTGCTCATCTTCTGATGCTTCTTCACAGCAGGTTGGTCTAGACATTAGCAATGGAGTAAAGAAAATGGGATTAAGCTAAATGTTAAAAAAATGCAGCATTGTTAAATTTGGAAAACATAGCTGTTTACAACCCATAGACTTGATGACACCTCTCTCTATACTGATTTAGTCACCAGAGATCTTGATATCTTTATTGATAATTCGTGTCCTTTGACCACCGTGACACAAATGAAGTCAGAAAATCCTTCTGTCTGGCTCAGCTAATATCTAAGGAATTTCATGGAGATCAACAGAAGGTATCATTCAACACACTCTCTCTCTCTCTCGCTCTACTAATTCCTTTTTAGACATGTTACTGTGTATACTGCCCCCTATGGCATGAATTTGTCTATACAACGTAGAAAACCTCAGAAATTCCTCACTATTTCTTGACCTCCTATACCTTCACAAATCAAAAAGCACCACAAACATCAGTACTAAGCATTTAAATCATCACCAACAAATAGGAAACACACACTACATTGACACATTTATCTTGTGAAGCACTCCCTATCTCTGGAAAAAAAAATCTGTTCATATTAAACAGAGTTGTCGCTCGTCTGGTCAAGATAAAACAGACGAATGGTTGTGGGTTCAGTTCAAGCAGCTTTATTACACACAAACACATCAGGAATGAGGCTTTGTAACTTAAACTTAAATAAACTTATAAACAGACTGACTACCACACTCATACATGTTAACACTCTGTCTGTTCTCTCAAAAATGGCACTGCTGCCTGCACGTGCTCAGTATTTATATGCACCTGCTACATCTGGAAATGCTTCTTAAAGGTACATACACACTCTCTGTTCTACATCCTCCCTCTTTGAGAAATAGCTCATACATCAAATGACAGTATACAATGACATGCAGTTATACAGAAACGATCTTTTGACATGCAGTTATACAGAGCTAATTCTCTGACATGCAATCATACAAAATCAGATACATATCAAACAATCATGTCCAGGTTGCTGTGTATTTTACACTAGGTCTAGAAATACGACCTGATTGTGTAACATAAAAGTCAGAATTGGATCTAGCATTGGGGACTGTCTTCAAGGAATGTTCAGCTTGGGGACATCTGAGATCTAGAGTCTGTATCATAGGTACGATGCTGCAATATTGTTTCCGATACAGGAAGAAGATGTCTGCCATTTCTCCTATATTCTGTACCCTCAGATTCCACTAAATAGGATCTCTGCTTGGCACATATACCTCTCACTTGACCAATTCGACCAAAGCCTTTCACCATTTGCAACCTCACTTTCTCTCCTTCTTTTAACGGACAAAGAAATCTGCTTGTTTTATCATAGCTAGACATCTGAGAAGAACACTTTTTAAAAAGTTGGGCTTTGATTGCTCAGTTGTTTTTAGTATTAGGCACCAACAAATTAGAACTGATAGGCAAGGTTGTTCTGGTTTGCCTAGATAGAAGTCTCTGAGCAGGCGAGCCAAGTAGGTTGTCACAGGGTATATTTCTGAGATTAAGTAAATTCAAGAAGATATCGGTATTGTCACACTTTGACCTCTCTAGTAATTGCTTTGCACTCTGTACTGTATGTTCAGCAAGGCCATTTGACTGTGGGTATTCAGGGCTAATAGTAACATGGATTAAGTCCCACTCTTTTGCAAATCTCAGAAACAATTGACTGGTAAACTGGGTACCGTTGTCAGAAATAACTTTGTATGGACTACCATGGACTGAGAAATGACGTTTCATCTTAGTAATAACAGCACTGGATGTTAGGTTAGGTAGCAAATTGCTTTCAAACCAGTTTGAATAAGAGTCTACCAACACTAAGTAATGCTGATTGTTCCACTCAAATATGTCAATGGCTACTGTTGACCAAGGTAGTTCAAGAATTTGGCTTAGTTGAAGTGGTTCTTTTAGCAAATGTGGTTTAGTACTGCTGCACACTGAAGAAGAAGAAAGCACTTTATCAATGTTTTTCAAAAGAGAAGGCCAAAATACTAGTCCTCTTGCCCTTCTTTTGGTAGAGTCAGAACCTGGGTGGCCACTATGCAAAATCTGAATGTATTCCTGTTGTATTGAAGTAGGAACAATAACTTTGGGACCTTTGAAAATGACACCATCTTCCATCAGCATCTCATCTCTGTATGGAAAGTAACGTTGCACTTCTGGCAGTGTACAGGATTACTTTGAAGGCCATCCTACATTGATGAAGTGGTTGAGCTTTTGCAAAATTGGATTGGTTTTTGTGTGATCTCTCAGCTCATCAAGTCTTATGGTAGAAAAATTACACACTTCCATGACATCAAAGTCTGCATCAAGCTGTTCTGTGGTATATCTGGGCAATCTGGACAAGATATCAGCTAGATAAAGAAGTTTACCATTTATATAGACCATTCTGAAATTATACTTTTGCAATCTGAGCATCATTCTTTGTAGTCTTGCTGGAGCTGTATGCATAGGTTTCTTTAAAATAGTAACTAGAGGTTGATGATTAGTTTCAATTTGGATAGCTCAGCCATAAATATAATCATGGAACTTCGAACATGCAAACTCAATTGCCAAAAGTTCCTTCTCAATTTGAGCATACTGCATCTCAGTTTGGGTAAGAGTTCTAGATGCATAGGCAACAGGTCTGCCCTCCTGAAGAATAACTGCACCAAGACCGAACTTTGAAGCATCACAGGAATGAACTACTGGTTTGTGGACATCATAGTACCTTAATGTAGGATGGCTGGCAATTTGCTGTTTGAGGTTATCAAATGCTCTCTGTGTTGTTCTAAACAAGACCAGGCAACATTTTTACGTCTCAGCTCTCTCAAAGGCACTGATAACTCACTTAAGTCAGGGATACATTTGCCCAAATAGTTAACCATACAAATAAAACTCTGTAAAGCTTGGATATTGTCTGCAGCTGGCATTTTAAGAATGGCTGCTTGATTGGAAGGGTATGGTCATAAGCATGTACTGGTAAATAAATGACCTACACAAGTAACTTCTGGTAGTCTGAATTTACACTTCAAAGGATTAAGCTTCAAGTTTACTTCACATGCTCTGTCCAGAATTTTCCCGAGGCTTCTGTCATGCTCTGCTTCACTGTTGCCATCCAACTAGTAAATCATCAACTATTATTCCACACAGATAGCCTGAAAAAAATTGCTCGATTGCACACTGAAAGACTTCACTGGCAGAATTTATTCTAAAAGGCATTCTGAGGAATCTGTATCTACCAAATGGGGTACTGAATGTAGTCAATAGTGAAGATTTGCGATCATTACTTGCCAAAATAAACTTTTGCATCTAAGACAGAAAAAACAGTGGCATTTGGTATGAGGGTGGCAATCTCCTTTACTGTACACATAGGCTGATGAAGTCTCTTTAATGCCTTGTTCAAGTCTCTTGGGACAATGTATATTCTGATTTCATCTAAATTTTACTTATGAGCAGCTGCCATGGAAGACACCCACTCAGTTGGTTCTAAGACTGGCCAAATCACATCTTTCTGCACCATTTTGTCTGACTGGACCTTGACTTTGTCCTGCATAGCTATTGGAACTCTCCTTGCTGGTCTGACCACTGGACTGACCTCTGGGTCTACTTTCATGGAGTACAAAACTGGAAGTTTGCCTAGCTTGTCATCGAAAACATCAGCATCCTCTGAGAAAATAACTTCACTGATGCTGGAACTGGGACATGTGCTTACATCATGTACTTCTTTGGTAAAAGAAAGCAGTTTAATTCTTAAACTGTCTCTGAGACCTAATAATAACTGCACGTGTCTTCTAACTACATAAAATTGCAAGCTGTAACTGTTCCCAGCCGAATAACATGAAAGTACTACAGAGCCTTCAGTCTGAATATCTTCACCTCCATAAGCAACAAGGTTCACACAATTAACCAAATTATGTTGCTCACCAGCTCTCGCTTTAGCAAATGTTTCTGCTGACATTACATTACACTTTGAACCAGTGTCCACTTTGAGCACTGTGGGTTTACCATTGATCAGGACAGTATAAAATACATTGTTCTTTGCCAGCAATTCTACTGCATTAACCTTTTCACTGACCACTGATACACCCTCTACATAAAAGGTAGGGTTGCAGATTTCTATATGATTAACTTACTTTTTTGAGTGATCTTTCTTGATAACTGAATGAGGTTTGCTTGATTTACAAAACTTTTGAAAGTGGTTCCATTTTTACTCTTTGCTGAACAAATGCTAAGCACTTCTCTCTTTTAAACTCATGGTTGGCTCCACAATTACAACAGTTAACAATAAAACTTGACTTGGGTTTTGCTGACTCACCCTTATACTGCACTAAGCATGTCTGTTTTACTGAGCTAGTCTTAGAACTTACTAGAAAGTTACGGCTCCTCCCAGGGAATCCCACAGGGGTTGCAGGTGCCATGTGCTTAGGCCTGCTTCTGCTTGATAAGTGCTGCATGCTGTCTATTTTTGCTTGACAGGCTGTTGAAACCATGCTGTTATCACTTACAAGCATACTTGTGTGCTTTTCTGTGAGTTCATAGATTTGACAAATCTCTATGGCTTTGCTTAATGTTAAATCACTGTAACGAACCAAAATCTTTCTCACTGCAGCATTATTAAAACCACACACAAGCCTGTCCATTATTAACTCATCTTTCAAATCACCAAATCTGCATGTTTTAGCATTATTTCTCAAGTCAGTGATATAAGCTGCAAAGGTTTCACCTGGCTTTTGGTCTTTTGTATAAAATAAATGCCTCTCTAATGTAACATTTGTCTGGACATTGCACATTTCTCTAAATTTATGTTTCAAGTAATCAGGGTCCTCCCTTGATTCAGCTGGTACAACAATATGGCAGTTTTCCCCCTCTCCTGCATATACTTCTGGTGCATACACAAATGAACGGTCTCTTTCAAAGGCTTCTGACACAGCTAATTTAAGCAAAATGAATGCTCTTGTACATGCATCTTTGTCAGAAAAAGCTGCTTGTATGAAAATATTGTATTCCTGCCCAAATCCTCTCCAATTCTCTGCTATATTATGATCCATGTGGACTGGGTCTGCAAAATGCTTCTGCCATATCAACACACAGTAGTGAAGGTGCCTGGAATTATGTTCAAACATGCAGACATATAAATATACCAGAACTTTATGTCAGAATTTGTAATTATACCCAATAGCACAAAAGACACTTTGAAATAACTGCACTTTGCCAAATAAGTCTCCATAGCAGAAGAACACTTTAAAATCACTGTACTTTATGAAACCACTCCTTATCAGTGTAAGAAATACTTTGAAATGACTGTACTTTGTGAATAACCTGTACACAGCAGAAAAAGCTCAGAGTAAGAAACACTTCAAAATGAATGCACTTTGCAAATAAACTGCATATAGCACAGAAACTCTTCAAAATGACTGTACTTTTGCGAAACAACTCTGTACAGAGTAAGAAACACTTTGAAATGGTGGCACTCCGCGAATAAATGTACACAGCACAAGAAACGTTTTGAAATATCTGTACTTTGCACTTTGGAATATAACTGTACTTTGCACACAGCAAACTCTTTGAAATAACTGCACAGTAATAAAGCACACACTTTGCACACTCTGAGATACTTTGAACAACTCTAGTTATGCTTTGAATAAATTTGGTCAATGCAAAATAGTAGTTTGTGCCCAAACACAGTCTTTTACTAAAAAACATGCAATCACCTTGCTTTTTAAGCTTATTTTGCCCTTTTATTGTACTCATTATGCTCATTTAACCTTTTATCATGCTCATTATACTTTTCTTGTGCTTGTTTTACTTTAAACATGCTCGTTATGCAAACTGGAGGTAATTCTGAGCCACATATGAATATTTCTGCTAGTTTTATCAAATATCATGGTTTCAAACATTTTAATTAATAATGAGTTTTGTGCCTTTCGTTTGATTAATAAGGTGTTTTGTGCAATTCGTTTAATTAATAATGCATTTTCTGCCTTCCAAAATGCTCTTTTTCATTTTATTTGTAAAATAAATCATTTGTGCAAGTTCTGGTTACCTTAAGTTCATTTCTGTCCCTTTTTGATCATTTGAGCTTTGTTTCACTCAACCAGCTCAATCTGCCTTCATCTTCAACTCTGCACCTCATGGCTTGAATAAGCTGCTCTCTTAATCCCAGTTCTGACACCATGTCGCTCATCTGGTCAGGATAAAACAGATGAATGGTTGTGGGTTCAGTTTAAATAACTTTATTACACACATACACATCAGGATTGAGGCTTAGTAACTTATACTTAAATCAGTTTATAAAAGAAACTGTCTACTACTCTCATAGATGTTAACACTCTGGCTGTTCTCTCAAAATGGCACTGCTGCCTGCACGTGCTCAGTATTTACATGCATGTGTCTACATCTGGAAATGCCTCTTAAAGGTAAATACACACGCTCTGTTCTACAGAGTGAAGCCCTCACCACCTTTAAGGTAAGCTTTGATAACTGGATGGATGTATCACTATCCTAAAGGCAGGAGATGCCATATAGGGGGTTTCCAGCAAGGTTTTAATGGTCCTTGGAGTGATTTGACTTTTAGATCTTATGAGCCTATGATCTCAATGTGAAGCCATTTACAAGTCTAACTTCCCTTTTTAAACAAATAACCGTTTTGCTCTAACATCATGCACAGTGAAGAGTGTCATTCTAGAGATGATAAAAGATACATTTACAGTCCATTTGGCAAAAGGAAGGCTGAGGTGCTCTTTGACTCTGTGCTCAGTTTTATAAACAAGCAACCGCAACTCACCACAGAGATGCAGAAGACAGAGGCATTCAAGAATACACCCTCGCTTTATATTCATCTTTACATGGTACTAAAAATAGACAGTGAGATCCAGCACAAAGTCTAATGTGCTAAAATCTGCCTTTAGAAACTTGCTTTGGTATATGTTTACTGAATCTGACCTATGGAAAGATATTAATATACAAGTATGCAGTCTGTATATCATTCTTATACTCCACCATGAATGTGCTCCTGGGTAATTCATTGATATAATTAAAAGAGCTAGAGGCATACTGACAATGACTTATCTAAGCAACTGCCTGTATTAGGTTGGATGACTGCAGCACAGACTTCAAGGCCACCATCCTGGAGACTGTGTTCCAATGTCTGAGTCTGAAAACCTGAAATAAATTCCAATAATCCCATCTCATTCACAGCCAGTCAAGGAAAATACAACAAAGACATGCTGAAGATGTAGCCTGAGAAAACGGTTATGGATATCATGACTTTGGAGCTACTGACTGTCAAAGAATTACAGTGGTGTCACACCCTTCCATAAACAATGGCATGCTTCGAAAAGAAATGCTTTACCTTCAAAACTGAAAAACACATGGACATTGTAAAGAAAGGGAAATGACACTCCAGCAGACGGCAGCACTCCCACTAGCAAACATCATTAGGTTTTGCAGACAAGAATGGATCTGTGCATCCAGGACTAGATTACTTAGTCACCTTAGCACCCTTCAGTGAACAATTGCTAATCTTCAAATCAAGAAATTGCTGCTGGTGATAGTGGCCATTCTTACCTGCTTTAATTAACATGACATTTATTTACAAATGGCATCTAAAAATAGACAGTGTGCACTTAATGTGAAAATGTTTTAGTGTGTTGCTTGGAGAAGAGGGCTTAATAAAAATGCTATTTATAAGAACTGTTATATATATATTCAAAGATTTTAGTTTTATCAAGTGAATTCTTTATGGTAGCTTTCTGAAACAAAAAATGCATTGCACATGTACTGTCACATGTCTCATGTATTCAAATGAGACACTTTTGCTGGGTAAGAGTTCAAATAATTTATTATACATACATCAGGAGCTGTAACTTGTGCGTATACTTCGTACTTCATATGCTTACTGGCTGTCTAGTTACTTCTAACACACACATGTGCATCTCCATTCAAGCTTACATTCACACTGACTGACTAAACAAAATGGCACTGATCTTGCACATGCTCAGTAACTTATATACGCATGCTGCCTAGCTACAGTGGCTGGCTAGGTTCAATATACACACTGATCTATATGTATTCTAATGCTGTCTAAAATGGATGTGGAAACAAACAAGTGATTTTGAAAAATAAATGGAAAAAATAGCAAATGGCAAATTCATGAAATGAAGGTTAGACAAAAGGTCATTCCGAGTATCTACTCCAAAGTGTTGCATATAGATATTTTGAGGCATTAGAAAGAGAGTTCTTCAACATAAGACATTGTGAACTACTTTTCAGTGAAGCTCAAAAACAAACAAGAATTTCCAGAAGTAGCAAGAGTTGTAAAATATTTGCTGTAGGTTACAGACCAACAAGATGGATAATGGGCAAAGCCAGTACCATTGTGGCTTTATATTTTACAAGATTTGGTGGGTCTTTGCTTCAGTATTTTCATTAGGTTTTCAAAATATGTGAAGAATCATCCTTCCAGGAATCAATTTAGTTGTGTCTTTAGTGAGTCCTACATCTTATTCTTCAGGCTCTACAAGCATCTTTCTTCCTTTCTCCCATGTTTTAATACTGCAGGGAAATGGCAATACAGTTTGCTGGTAACATATTCCTAACTCCATGGACTGTAACAAATCAGGTGTTGGCAAACTATCAAGGAACAGTTACAGTCTTTTTCTCCATCACTGACAGGAGGAGTCCAAAAGCCTTCCTCAAAGAGTATCTTATTGATGCAAGGTAATCAAAGGATATGGCAACACTGTTAACCCACTAATAGTGTAGGAGATGGGTAGGCTCCTAATACTCGTTTTAAAACAATATATAGCACATACTGTTGTGTAGGTAGCTGCTGGTACAGCTGTAGATGGCAGAATTTCTACTTGTCAGCACCTGATTTATTGTTTTAATTTCTCAGAATCTTTTGGGTTTCTAATACCATGATGGGAATAGACCCCATTTCTAAGTCAAGTTATAACTAAAGTTCATGAAATTAGTATTGTTTCAATCTTTGATGTTAGTCAACAGTGCTCTTTGCAGCACCTGCAATGTGCACAGAACTAATTCCATCTGCAATTCATAAGTTACATGTATTTATATCGTATATAAATATGCCTGTAGATTCTTTTTTATTAGACTCATTGCTCCTACTATTATCAGAACTGTCTGGGTATCTTTCTTCCTCATTGCTTGCATGCAAATCCTGATATTCTATGACTTTGCATCTCTCTGTGCATGAGACACTGTAATTGCTAGGTATAGCAATTTCGGTGATCAATGCTGTTTTTGTCTTTTTTTCATGGACTACTATATCAGATTTTCTTGCAACTATTTTTTGAATTGATGGTAATGGATGATCCCAACTGATGTACACTTCATCATTCTCTATAATGCTTTCCATTTCACATTGTCAGTTCTTCTCAGTTACTTTAGCACTGTAGTGTTTGCACAATCCCCAGTGCAACAACTCTGCCACATTCTTGTGCTTATGTTTTATGAGAGAGGCTCATAGATGGTTCAGTTATGTGGTGTGATGGAAGGGGCAAGCTCAATATATCAACAGTTGAAGGCCTACAGCAACCTTAGACTTATCTGCACATAGCCAGATGTGCAAGGGAGAAAAAGTTTAAAGCAAGGGGTGGGGTGGGGGACTTTGCCAGCCCAAAAATATTTGTTTAATTTTTCATTGCGATATTCTTTTACAAAATCGTTTTGTAAATAAGGGAAAGTTTAGTGCAAAGACGTTACGTTTTCCACTACATATTCTTTGTTGACTGGTTGGATGGACTCATCCTGAAACTCTTTTAAGCCTCAAAACAGTTTACAATATATAACAATTTTTTTCAGAGCCAAAATATTTTACAGATTGGTTAGATACATTCAGAATAAAGTATTGCAGAACAGGGAGCATATTCTAATTCAAGTTCCCATCATAATAAATGTTTCTTCATAAATGGTGTAACTGACAATGGACAGCAATTTATTTCTAGGAGACACATAAAAAAGAAAACTTTCTTAGCCCCAAATGGGCATGAACTGTGCTATACTAGTTTAAAAATACTTGCACAATCTGGTTTTGAGTTTTGCTATACAAGATTTACATATAAACATACAGTAGAGAGTTGATTATCCGAACTAGTTGGGACGTAGGGTAGTTCGGATAATCAAACTATTCAGATAATCAAACATATAATAGAACAGGTAAAAAACTTCTAAAATCTTGTTTTTTCTGCATGCAGGAATACACTTTTCAACCATTCAGTGATTCCAATAAAGAATATTTTTTACATACAAGCTGGCTACAAGCTCAAAAAAACAAGCTCAAGTAAAAATGTATAATGTTTATATATTCAGACTTTATGATTTTTCCTTCCCAAAAACTTTGGAAGGTGGTTCTGATAACTGACATTTCAGATAATTGACTCTCTACTGAATGAGCAGACTATGACATTTCCAGGTTCTAAGAGGGCACTATTTAAGCTACAAACTTGTTGGAATAAGATTTTTCAGGAATACTTTGAGAGATTAGTTTGTCCATGATCTAAGATTATTTATATATGCATTTATGATTATGAAGTACTGCATGGCTTGTATGCTGGCTGAATTCATTACAAATTGTGTAGCATTCTGAGTTTCTCAATTTACATATTTTTGTGTTTGCTTGCATTTTGTGTGCATTGTTGATGGCAAAAAAAAAAAAAGACTGCCACGGTCATTATGTAGAGGATTGGGTGGGAAAGTGGCTTTGAGGAGTTTGTCATAAAGTTGCTGCAGACACGGCCTGAATGTCCTATTATGGTTGAATACTGAAGAAAGGCATTTTAAGTCCATAGCCTGTCCTGATATAAACAACACATGCTGCTGTTACCCAGTTATGAAGTGGGAATGCCATATAATAAGGTGTACCATCTGTTTTTGTCACTGCCTCTTCCTGCCAAGATTACATGGATCTTAACTTCTACCATATGTACTACTCTAGCCACTTATGTTTTGGGGTTTATGTCTAATTGTATAGACTTCTGATTTCCTTCCACATGTAACGTGATATCACTTAACACTGTTTATCATTATTATATAATTATTAAAAGACATTTCAGAACAAACATATATTGCACTTGAAAAGAAACTTGAAATGGAGTCTAACCAGTTTATCTCCCCATCACTGTTCATTACAGAAATAAATACAATAAACAGATAAAGAATTTCCTTTGACTTGCCATTTGCAAGAATTTTTTTCCATTTTCTTTTTATAGGTTCATAGGTGTTTACTAGGCTAATGACCACAAGGCCCTTTTGAAGCCTAGCCATGCATCCCAAATCTCTGACAAGTTCTGGTACCCTTGATAAGTGTAAACAGGGGCTTGGGAGATGAACTATTTACAGGTTGCCTGTGTCCATTAGAGACATAGGTGCCAAACCAAGGCTGAATTTCCTGTTCCCCATCAAATTATCCAAGTTACACTTGAAATGTATCGGGGAGAAACTCTGTTTCACATAGATGGGGAGCCTGCTCCAGCGATGGGGTAGTCTCTGGGATACATACGTGTCTCTCCAGCAGGTCCTATTTATATCACAGGCAAGGTTTAAGTCTTTAGAATGGGTAATTCTGATGCTGTCTGTTTTGTCGATATGCAGGAGTTCCATCAGAGTGGGGCCTGACAATGCCCTGTATGCCAGGCATAGATCTCCCCTCAACAACCTGTAGGAGACAGAATACAGATATAGGGCCTTGAGGCAGCCTGTGTAGGACATTTTACTTACCTCTATGGACATTCCAGTATTCTTTTAGTGAGGAACCTCTATGGACATTCCAGTTGTTGGATATGTCTGGTTAGGTACATTCCAAAGGGGGCATTGTACTCAGTGATAGGTTTGATAAATGCCGAATACAGGGGAACAATGACTTTCTTGGGCCTAGATGCCATACATTTGTTTATAAGTTGTGCAACATAGAATGATTTCTTCAGTACTGTAACATGATGGTCAACAGCTGGATAACTGTGTATGCGTGTCCCTAAGTCCCAGACTACTGGGTCATCTCCAAGGGTTGTGTTGTCAATGTGAGAGTTGTGGATGACTTCCCAAAGGATATATTATGCATTTCTTGGCATTTAGATTTAGTTCATGGCTCTATGACACTAGTTGTTTGTCTGTGTCAGCCCTTCCTGGAGAACATCTGCATCATACCTCTCAACCTCTTAGAGCAAGAAATCTGGACAAAGCTATAAATAAAAGTGGGACAAAGGCCCAGAAATAGGGACAATTTTTTAATATTGCTCTTACAAACTTAAAAATGTGATAGAGTAACAGGTTTTGCGTTTGCATGCATTTTCTGAAGGGTAAGAAGTCTGAAACTCAAATGTCTGTCATTATTTTATAATGCCAGGCTTTAATGATTTGCTACTAATTTGCCAGAAAACTGCAATTTTACGAAAAACAGACCAAAGATATGAGGCAAAAATCTGGACATTCTGCAAAAATCTGTACAGTCGAGAGGTATGATCTGCATCAGTGCGGGATTCAATGACAGCTCCTAACTTGCAATCATCTGCAAATTTAGTCAACCAGAGACCACTGACATTGGCCTTGACTTCAGATATGTAAATGCCAAAAAGGAGCAGTCCAAGGACCGATCCCTGGGGGACTCCACTAGTGACTGGCCTCTTTGTAGAGGTGGATTCCCCAGTTCTAACTTCCTGGGTCCTGTCTGTGAGCCAGTTGGCTAGCCACCGGGTGACATATAGGTTTGTACCTAACCGCTTGTGTTTGTCAACAATGTCCAAGTGGGGTACTGTGTCAAATACTTTGGCCAGGTCAAGGTAGTCACTTTGAACCATTTTGCCTCATCCATTGCTTTGGTGACCTTCTCAAAGAAATCCACCAGGTTGAGTAGGCATGACCTGCCCTTAATGATACTAAACTGGATTGGGTCCAGTGTTGGTAGGTTTCCTATATCATTATTAATCATTTCCATGATAATTCTTTCCATGGCTTTGCATATAAGACTAGTGATACTTATGGGTCTGCAGTTTCTAGGGTCTATAGATGGCACACCTTTGTGTAGAGGAATGACTGTTACTGTTCTCCATTCACAAAGCATGAAACCTATTTGAAAGTTACATTTAAATAGCAATTTCAGGGGGCTTAATAGATCATGTTTCATGCTATTTGGAAGACATCCTGGGATATTGTCTGGGCCCATTGTTGCATTGTTCTTGGCCTTAGAGCATTAAGGACTTGTTCCCTAGTGATAGCAAGGGGAGTCATATTTGATGCTATTTCCTAAGGGGAAGGTTGAGGGGGAGAATGAGTGGTAAAGCTGGAGCTGAATTTATCAGCCAGTATGTTTGTTATATCTTCTGGCTCAGTATAGGTGGCTCCATTTACATGAGCTCTGCACACAATTGTTTATTGCCTTTGAGGCTTTGGACATAGCTAACGAATGCCTTATAGTTGTCCTTGGCCTGAGAGGCAAAATTTACCTCAAATATGACTCTGGTAGCCTTTATTTCTCCTCTGAGTTGCTTGTTTAGTTTGATGAGAGTGTTTTTATCCTGCTGGGTGCTGCACCTCCTACGTTTTGCCATGATTTCCTTCCTCCTGTTTTACAGCATATTAATTTTGTGATTCCACCAGGGTGGCTTGTTTTTTTAGTTAGGTCTGTACTTCTTCCTGGTGGGTACAGCTGCCTATATGCAGCTATTAGTATACCTGTATAGGGTTTCTGTGAACAGTTCTGCATAGGCAGTACTGTTCTCAGGGTTAATGGGGGTTTGAAACGTTGCCAAATTATCTCTTAATAGCAGGAAGTTAGCCTTAAAGTAGTTCCTGAATATTCCAGGTTTAGCTGTGGGTCCAACTTTTATTTTTTCTTCAAAGGAGACCATTTTGTGGTCTGACCTTGCATCATTATCACCAGCCTCAATGTGAGTACCAACATTAGTGTGCTGTGCTGTTGCAGTCCCTAAAGGTGTCACCTTAGCAGGGCTGTGCCTTGTGAATACTTAATAAAAGACACATTGAAGTGAGTGTGGTACCTATGCTACAACTGTGCCCCCATGGCATGCATGTTAAAGTTGTCATTGAAAGACATAGTATACGATCCTAAACTACCTCTGCTATCATCCTGATATACCTTATACAAAACACAGGAAACATGTACCATGGCCAGCTTACTGTATATATGTGAGGTGCTGCTATACAGCATTCAGCTCTGACTGGAGTAAGCTGCCCACACTGCCCAAGCAAGTAGTGCTCCTCTTTAACCATTGCAGGCTAAAGAATAGTTAGGTCAGAGGATGTGTCTCTCTTAGCAGTGGGCTGTTTCCCATTTACTAAGATATAATATAACCTGTTGTGATAGTTTGGTACCCTTGTTGTCTCCAGACAACTCACTGCTAGCATTCTGTCATTCCCACTTACTGGCTCTCCCACCTTTTGTTCCCCACCTTGCCTCTGTGGACATTTATATGGTATGTGGCCCCACTGCTTGCATTTAAAACATTTAACCCTTGGTCCTGGACATGTACATGGATTAGTGGCTTCCTCTGCTACTGGCAGACTCTGTTGGAGCGGTTTAGGTTGCCCACCATGGGTTCTCTTATACCCATAAGCAGCACTGGGTATCCCTTTCCTGTGCAGTGATGCCCTGCTTGCTAGGTATAGGTTACTCTTTTTCCTCAACTCTTCTGTGGTCCTGCATTCCCTAATCTGCCAACCAGATCCTCATGTCCTCAGGCAAAGTGTTAAGGGCTTGTTCTTTCACCAAAAGGTCTGCCAGCCCTTCAAAAGTGGTGACCTGACACCCACTCACCCATCTATGAAAATAAGTGCTTAACTCAGCAATATATTCACACACACTTTCACCTGCCTTGTATCTATGCTCACAAAATGTTTTCCTATAAGCTTTATGCGTTAACGTAAAACACTCTAACAGACACATTTTAACAGTAATCAGCATCAGACAATTTAGAAATAGAAGTTACAGCTTTACCATGGGGTAAGGGGGTCAGGAACTGTACCCAGAGCCCTTGGTCAACATTATACTGCTTACATACTCTTTCAAACATATGAATAAAGCTGTCAAAAGTATCCCCCTCTGTAAATTGTGGAAGAAACTTACTGACCTTTGTGCTTCTGGGGTTCGGTTACTCCCCTCCCCATTATCGCCATGACCCTGGAGAACAGTCACCATCTCCTTTCATGTTGCCTCTGCCTCTCATTCTCCTCAGCTTCCAGCCTTCGTAGTTTCTCATTTTCCTCAGCCTCCAGACATCTCAGTTTCTCATTTTCCTCAGCCTCCAAACATCTTAGTCTCCCTGCTGCTTCTATTTCCAAATATGTGGCTTCCAGTTCAAGTCTCTTTAACTCCAAATGGATTTTTAAGTCCTCTGTGGAAAGGTTGAACTGTCCATTTTCTGAGAGTTGCACATTTCCAAGTCCAGTTTGATTGTCGTCCTACTTGCTGGTCTGTGATGCTTCTGTGACTAGGGCTGCACTCATCTCTGATTTAGTCAGGTTGACATGCACCAGTCCCTTGCCTTGGCACATCTCAAACAAATGGCTCTTTATAAGCTTGCCATACTCCTCTGCTGACATCCTTGCCTGCTCTCCCTGACTAAGTCAACAAAAATAAATTAATAAAAAAAAAAACTAAAAAAAAAAAAAAAAAAAACACTAGCACAAGTCCAAGAAAGTAGAAGCCAGATACAATGTTAGCACTTTCATTCGCCTTTTAATAAAACACTCAGACTTCATCAGAATAAACCATGTCTACAAAACACCACCCTTTTATACCACATAATCAACATTTTAACCAATGAAAAACATTATTGCATAATTGAACTATTCACTTGAAAATCGTTTGATATAAATAAGTTACAGAAACAATGCTATTTACTTGTATTACTTTAAGTGTATAAAATCATACTGTAATTGATTAAGTAAAAAGCACATGAATAATAAACTTGCATAACTTGTATTAGTTAAAAAAAGAACAATAAATAATAATATCGCTAAAACATATACAAATATACATATTTGAAAATGTCATACTGTGAAATATCATATGTATGTTAAACATTAGAATTTTTGTATCTGCAAAAAGCATTAAATATTTAGTCTCATTAAGCCCTGGACTTTTATCTGCACTAAGGGCTATTTGCCATTTGCTCTCTGTATATTCAAGTAGACTTTTAAAATCACCCACAAAAGCACCAGGGTTAACTGCATCTAATACAAAAAATGTAAACTGTTTAAAGTCTTTACAAGTTAGAGCATGTCTTGCCAGTGCATTTTCTTTGTCCTTATTTTTAACAGCTAACATATGCTCATAAATTCTTCTACCAAGGGCCCTAATGGTCTTACCTATGTAAAAACGTGTGCAAGAACTACACAAAGCAATATAAACAACACATTTTGAATCACAGGTAAAATGACCTTTGGCCCATAATATCTTCTTAGAGTGTCTTAAATCCACAGAACTTGAATTGGCTATAACTCTACATTGTCTGCAGGAACCACATGCAAAAGTACCAAGTGATGAAAAACTACCTGGTGACTGATCTCTAGTGTGTTTCTCCAAAATACTCTTAATGTTTACTACTTTTTTGTAAGTGAACGTCTGTGGATTATTTTGTCAAAACAATATTTGCCATTCTGTATATAGATACTTACAAGTTGAACATCCCAGATTGGCATTATTTGGTATTCCAAAGGTACATAAGGATAGGGTGAACCCCCCCTTTTAGGCTGATAGTGCCTACAATTTTCTCCAAAACTGAGCCAATTTCCATTTGGCTGGACAACATTTTGAACCCAGTGGTTCAAAAGTCCAAGTTTTATTTGAGAGACTCATGGCACTTGTTACAATTATATGCAATTTTAATAACATTAGTACACCTTTTGTTTTTGCATCTCTGGATGTTACAGCGTTGTACACAAGTATTAATCAAGAAGCTGGATTAGATTTCTTTACAGATTATTTGACAGAATTTACTACTTTTAGTAATGACAAGATTAACACATTGTGTATTTTGACGGAAACAGTGTTAAACAACCATTTCTTTAGATTTGGTAAACACCTGTTCCAGCAGATTTCTGGAGTGGCCATGGGGTCAAGGGTGGCACCATCTTTTGCCAATTTAATGTTTGACAAAATTAAATTTTCTAAAAATTTGACTCACAAACCTAGAGCTGTTTTCATAGAATTCCAAGTGTATGTCTAAAAAAATCAATACTTCTACCAAAACCTCCATGGTAAAGTTAAGAAAGTCAGTGGTGGTGTTTAGATGTTTTACAAACTCTGAAAAAGATTCAAAATCAGCTCACCAAGGGAAGAACAAGTTGTCTATGTAACACCTGTAAAACACAATATTCTTTGCCAAAGTGTGGGTGATAAGATATCTCGTCTCCCACATAGCCATAACTAAATTGGCAAAATATGGTGCCACCCTTGACCCCATGGCCACTACAGACATCTGCTGGAACAGGTGTTTACCAAATCTAAAGAAATTGTTGTTTAACACTATTTCCATCAAAATACACAATGTGTTAATCTTGTCATTACTTCTTCTTCTGACTTTTCCCAGTTAGGGGTCACTACAGCGGATCACCTGTCTGCTCATGATTGGCAGTGGAGTTTTATGATGTCGAGTTGTCAGCCCAGTGCTCAACCTTCCACAGAAGGCACACACTCACACATGCACTTATGCCTAGGGTCAATTTAGAGTGTCCAATCCACCTACAGCATGTTTTTGGGATGTGGGAGGAAACCGGAGCACCTGGAGGAAACCCACATGACCACAGGGAGGACATGCAGACTCCGCACAGAAGGCACCCCAGCCAAGGATTGAACCAGAGAATCTCTTGCTGTGAGGCGGCAATGCTAACTGTTGCACCACTGTGGCCGCCCATTAATTTTGCCAAAAGTAGTAAATTCTGTCAAATAATCTGTAAAGAAATCTAATCCAGCTTCTTGATTAATATTTGTGTACAAAGCTGTAACATCCAGAGATGCAAAAACAAAAGGCGTACTAATGTTATTAAAGTTGCGTAATAATTGTAACAAGTGCCATGAGTCTGTCAAATAAAACTTGGACTTTTGAACCACTGGGTTAAAAATGTTGTCCAGCCAAATGGAAATTGGCTCAGTTTTGGAGAAAATTGCAGGCACTATCGGCCTAAATGGAGGGTTCACCCTAACCTTATGTACCTCTGGAATACCAAACAACAATGCCAGTCTGGGATGTTCAACTTGTAAGTATCTATACACAGAATGGCAAATGTTGTTTTGACAAAATAAATAAATAAATGGCCATCAACTCTTTTAAAACAATTTTCTATATGTTTGATATTGCCTTGTGTGCAACTCCTATTGTCATCCAAAAGCTCAAACATTGCTTTTTCACACTCACTTGTTTGCAAAATGACCAAGGACCCTCCCTTGTCAGCCTTTATTACTCTTAAATCACTGTTGTTCACCAAATCATACAAAGCACTTTTCTCTGCCACAGACAAGTTGGAAACTTCATAATTCACGTTTAAAGTTTCTAAACTGTTTTTCACGAAGGTTTCCAAATACTTGTAAAGTAGGGCATAACACAGGGTTATAGATACTCTTTACCCTAGGGGTTTCTAAAGATGTATCCCAAACTGACAAACCATCACAAATGAATTTCAAGTTTAACTTTCTTAGATATAATTTAAAGTCTGGGGGGCCACAGTGGTGCAATGGTTAGCGCAGCAAGAGGTTTTCCAGTTCAATCCTCAGCTGGGGTGACCTCTGTACAGAGTCTGCATGTCCTCCCTGTGGTCACATGGGTTTCCTCCAGATGCTCCAGTTTCCTCCCACATCCCAAAGACATGCTGTAGGTGGATTGGACACTCTAAATTGGCCCTAGGTGTGAGTGCACACATGTGTGTGCCTTCTGTGGAAGGTTGGGTGCCAGGCTGGCAACTCAACACCATAAAACTCCACTACCAATCACGAGCAGACAGGTGATCCACTGTGGCAACCCCCAACTGGGAAAAAGCTAAAAGAAGAAGAAGATATAATTTAAAGTCCACAATTAAATTAGAGATATTCAATTTGTTAGAAG
The DNA here is from genome assembly GCF_019279795.1 of Protopterus annectens. Taxonomy (NCBI): domain Eukaryota; kingdom Metazoa; phylum Chordata; order Ceratodontiformes; family Protopteridae; genus Protopterus; species Protopterus annectens. Next base: position 1,120,337,989 of record NC_056743.1, read on the forward strand.
GAATATATGGGAAACCATGTTGAAGTACTGTTACTGTATGTTCAGATAATATCACTCCACTCAAGTTTACAATGTCTATGGAAAAGCTATTTAATGTTTTTTCCAGTTCTTCCCCCGACCTTTGCCATTGGTGTGTACATTCTTTGACCATTTTGGGGTTTTCTGGTTCCCCGATTTGTCTACTAAAAAGGTCAATAATCACAAAAAAGGAGTAAATAGGTGCAAGTACAGCCAATAACCAGTCATCCACACCTTGATGGACCTCCAAATAAGCAGCAGACTGTCATGGGCGTAATCAGGTTTATTGCAGCAATAAGGCACTCAAATTAACGCTAAACTTTTAAAATACGTTTTCATCCTCAACTTCATCAGATACAGATAAAAACCATATCCAAACCCTTAACAGCCCAATTAAATACAAATTCACCAATGAAAACATTACTTCCCTAAAATTACAATTCATAAACTCTACCCACAATTCATTTCACATCCATCACATTAATACCTTACTTAAAAACATTTTAATTACTCTTAGTAAATCATTTAATAAGATTTCATAAAATACAATAATAAGTATTAATCCCTACTTCACTTTTTATTATAAACTACACCTCTCCTTAACATTAATAAATCGTAAAACTGCCTACTATTTAAACATATTGTACTCATGAAATACTATCAATATGCCCTCTAATGGCTCCTATGTATACATTTTTTTTATTCATCAAAAACATTTTTTTCAGGAGAAATTCTTTCAGCAAACCAGTGGTGTGGCAATGGGGGCAAGGTGTGCCCCTATGTATGCCAACCTAATTCTTTCGATGTGGGAAAAGAAATATGTCCTGAATAGTGTATATGAGGATTGTTGGGTATTTTATAAGCGGATTTTAGATGATATTTGTATTTTTTGGAAAGGAACATTCCAAACATTTTTAGAATTTTATCAGTATATCACTGAATCAACTGAATTTATAAGATTTACATATAATATAGGTCATAAAGAAATAGCGTATTTAGATATCATTATTTATAAAGAAAGTAACAAATTTAATTCAGGAGTAGTTAGGAAGAAGACATATTCCAATTCTATTTTACACTATGCTAGTGCCCACCCTTCCCATCAGAAAAAAGGGATTATTAAAGGGCAATTTGTGAGAATCAGCAGAATGACCTCAGATGATAGGGAATTCAGAAAGGAATGTGAGGTTTTATATAAAATGTTTTGTGAACGTGGCTACCCAGATACTTTAATTATCCAAGTGAAGAATGAAGTAATTAGTGCAAGGGTAAATATGCCCTAATTTTGGGGATTATGGAGAGGAACCTTGGTAGTGAACAGTTAAGTTTAAATCATAGTCATGAGGAGGGGGCTTTTGGATTGGCATTTATCACGGATTTTAGTGGTGATGCAAATGTTGTATGTAGAACTATAGAAAAAAAATGGACTAGGTTTGGTAAGATTAGTGACCTCAAAACTGGATTTTAAAGCCCCATTTAAATGTGTTTATAGGAAAGGAATAAGTATAAAAAATGTCTTGGAAGGACATTATGAGTGTAAAGGAAGTGGAACTAGAAACAAAAAAGGGACATTTAAATGTGGGAGATGTGCACAATGTCCTTATATTAAAAACACAACTAGTTCACCTGGATTCTAGAAACAGAACCTTAATGGCAAGGAGCTATAGTAATTGTGAGACCAGTGGAGTTGTATATCTTGCTATGTGTGAGTACCAAGCATTCTATGTAGGAAAAACCGAGAGGAAGTTGAAAAGAAGACTATACGAAGATTTGAATGCCATACACAAAAATATGTTAATAATGCACTATATAAATATAGTATAGAATGTGAAATAGGAAAATATAGTTTTTTTGTATTAGAGGAGATCCCAAGAGATGTAAGGGGTGGCATGTGGGATACCAGAATAGAATGCAGGGAACTTTACTGGCAGATTTTTTTTAGAAGCCAGTAAGTTGCCCGGACTAAAGGATGGGTTATCCCAAGCCCCAGTTTTAAACCTGAGAGCGGCAAGTCTATACAATTTGTGATATTTACTATAATAAATGTATGTTATTATATTTAAAATGTAGTACTGTATAAAATTTTTTTTTGAGGAATAAAAAAAAAAAAAAAAGTATACATTGGAGCCATTAGAGGGCATATCGATAGCATTTGATGAATACAATATGTTTAAATAGTAAGCAGTTTTACGATTTATTAATGTTAAGGGGAGGTGTAGTTTTTAATTAAAAGTGAAGTAGGGATTAATATTTAGTATTGTATTTTATGAAATCTTTTAAATGATTTACTAAGATAAAAATGTTTTTAAGTAAGGTATTAATGTGATAGATGTGAAATGAATTGTGGGTAGAGTTTATGAATTGTAATTTTAGGGATGTAATGTTTTCATTGGTGAAGTTGTATTTAATTGGGCTGTTAAGGGTTTGGATATGGTTTTTATCTGTATCTGATGAAGTTGAGGATGAAAACGTACTTTAAAAGTTTAGCGTTAATTTGAGTGCCTTTATTGCTGCAGTAAACCTGATTACGCCTGTGGCAGTTTGCTGCTTGTTTGGAGGTCCATTGAGGTGTGGATGACTGGTTAAAAAAGGTCCACAGTTGTTGTTTGATGTCGAAGGGATAGCTATTTGTATTGTATTTTGATTGTCTTGCTCAGCCAAATTCGCTTGTACACTACCATTAGAAGGAGATTTAGAAGAAATAGTAGTAATTGTTGAGTCAACATCATTGTTAGACTCAGCTACATTGTCAAGTCTGTTCTTGTTGTTGGCCCTCTGTGTTCTGCTTTTTATAAGATATGCACTGTTAGTTTTATAGGCAGCAAGATCTCTTTTGAGTTTACCCTGCTTTCGGTTCCACAGAACTTGAATTGGCTATAAATCTACATTATCTGCAGTAACCACATGCAAAAGTACCAAGTGATGAAAAACTACCCGGTGACTGATCTCTAGTGTTTTTCTCCAAAATACTGTTTACTACTTTTTTGTGAGTGAACTTCTGTGGATTTAAAACACTCTAAGAAGATATTATGGGCCAAAGGTCGTTTTACCAGTGATTCAAAATGTGTTGTTTATATTACTTTGTGTAGTTCTTGCACACGTTTTTACAAAGGTAAGACCATTAGGGCCCTTGGTAGAAGAATTTATGAGCATATGTTAGCTGTTAAATATAAGGACAAAGCAAATGCCCTGGCAAGACATGCTCTAACTTGTAAAGACTTTCAAAAGTTTACATTTTTTGTATTAGATGCAGTTAAGCCTTTTGTTTTTGTGGGTGATTTTAAGTCTACTTGAATGTAGAGACAGAAAATGGCAAATAGCCCTTAGTGCAGATCAAAGTCCAGAACTTAATGAGACTTGTTCTTCTTCTGGCTCTTTTTTTCCTGGTTGGTGGTTGCCACAGTGGATCACCTGCATGATTGGCAGTGGAGTTTTACAGTGTTGAGTTGCCAGCCTGGCACCCAACCTTCCACAGAAGGCACATGCACTCAAGCCTAGGTCCAATCCACCTACAGCATATCTTTGGGATGTGGGAGGAAACTGCTGCACCTGGAGGAAACTCATGTGACCACAGGGAAAACATGCAGACTCAGGCACCCCAACCAAGGATCGAACCAGAAAACCTCCTGCTGTGAGGTGGCAACGCTAACCACTGCAGCCGTCCCCAGAGTTTAATGAGACCATAAATATTAAATGATTTTTGCAGATGCAAAAATTGTAATGTTTAACATGCATATGATATTTCACATTATGAATTTTTCAAATATGTATATTTATATATGTATTTGCAATATTATTATTTAGTGTTCTTTTTTTAACTAATACAAATTGTACAAGTTTATTATTCATGTGCTTTTTACTTTTTCATAGATTCATAGGTAAGTACTAGGCTATTGGCCCTAGGGCCTATATAAGCCTAGCCAAAAAGGTACCCTGGTTTTTGCCATCCAAGAAAATTATTTTCCTGTGCCCCTGCCGAGCAGAGCCACAGAGATGTTCCCCGGATTTCCTATTTCCCATCCATTTACCAAGATTTTTCTTGAAGAGTGCTAATGAGAAGCTTTGTTTGCTATAGATAGGTAGTTTGTTCCAGAGTATGGGAAGTCTCTGGGACAAGAACCTATCCCTCCAACATGTTCGGTTTATTGTGGTGACAAGGTTTAGGTCATTAGAGCATGTAGCTCGGAGGGATTGGGATTTCTTTAAGTGAAGCATGTCCAACAGCTCTGGGTTTGACATAGCTTTGTATGTTAGGCAGAGATTGCCTCTGAGTAGGCGACGAAGTAGAGCTGGAGTTTTCTGAGATGGTCTGCGCAGGGCATCTGGTTTGAGGCTGGTAATACTCTTTGTGAGATATTTCTGCGGCCTTTCTAGTTGTCGTAGATGTCTTGTGAGGTACATACCTAAAGGGGCATTGTACTATATAATGGGTCTAATGAGTGATAAGTAGAGGGGAACGATGACCTCTTTTTTCCTGGATGAGAAACCTTTTGTTATGAGGTGTGCCATGTAAAAGGATTTCCTGACTACTGTGGCAATGTGATTGTCAAAGGAGACTACTGTCCACCTGTGTCCCAAGGTCTCATCACACTTTTAGTGTTAAGTAGACTACCACCTATGTGGTAGTTCATGGGTACAGAGTTTTTACTAAAGGGGATGACAATGCACTTTTTGGCATTGAGCTTGAAGCCACCAGGCATCTGTCTCCGTGAGGCCCTTTTGTAGGATGTCCACATCTTTTGGAGTTTTGATTATGGCTCCTAGCTTGCAGTCATCTGCAAACTTTGTTAGCCAAAGACCTTCTGTGGTAGACTGTACTTCAGAGAAGTAGATTCCAAACAGGAGAGGACCCAGGACTGAACCCTATGGTACTCCACTTGTCACTGGTCTGAAGTTGGATTTGGAGTCTGCTACTTTCACACTGTGGGTTCTGTCAGTGAGCCAGTTGGCAACCCATCTTGTGACATAGGGATTTATACCTAGTTTAGTGAGTTTATCTATAATTCCAGAGTGGGGGATGGTGTCACAAGTCTTGACGAGATCTAGATAGGCTGTGTGAACCACCTTACCCTCTTCTACAGCTTTGGTGACTGCTTCAAAGAAGTCTATCAGGTTTAGAAGACATGGTCTGCCTTTTACAAACCCGAACTGGGTGGGGTCCAGAGTTTGGAGATTAGCATTGTCTTTGTTTATAAGATCCATGATGATACGTGCCATAGCCTTGCAAACCAGGCTCGTTAAGCTAATGGGGCAGTAGTTCCCGGGGTCCGTGGTGGCTCCCCCTTTGTGGAGTGGGATAACCGTCACTATGCGCTGTTCAATGGGCACAAAGCTTGAGGTGAGGCTATGATTGAACATGGTGCTTAGGTGGGTGCCAGTTCATTCTGCAGTCCATGTAGAACACAGCCTGGGATGTTGTCAGGTCCCATGGATGCTGTGTTCTTCGCTTTGGATAGTGTGTTTTTTATCTGTGCAGCCGTGATTACAGGAACTTTGCATTCTTCTGGTATAGAAATGGGCCCTTTAGGGAATGACAGGGGGGTAAAGTTAGCACTGAACCTATCTGCCAGGATGTTGGTTCTGTATATTTAGTGCCATTGTGCTGTAACTCGGAGTAGATCTGAATGTTGCCATTGAGATTCTTGATATAGCTATAGAATGCTTTGTGGTTGTCTTTAGAATCAGTGGCAATTTTTGTTTTCATAACTAGCTTTGGAGGATTTTATGAGGGATCTCAGCTTCTTACTGAGGCTGACAAGGGAGTTCCTCCAATCAAGGGATTTTATTCTTTTTTGCAACAGTTTCTTTCTGTTTATGGCAGGGAACTACCAGATTGGCTTCCTTTTTTGGAGGATAGCATCTTGGTTCTGTTAGGGATAGCACGATCCGTGCACTCGTGTAAGTGTTTATAAAGTGCATTTGTGTAGGATTCAGCAGTTGTACCTCTATTGTCCATCTGCATGGGTGTTGTGAAGTTTGTCACTTCTGTTTTAAGAAGCGTGAAGTTGGCTTTGGAGAAATGTTTTACAGTGGTTTCCCAAATGGGGGGTGGGGGCGGGATGTGGATGTCAAGGATGATTAGCTTGTGGTCGGATCTGACCAACAAGGAATTGACCTCTGGTGTGGAACACTGGTTGCCCATGTTGGTAATGACCAGGTCTAGGATACTGCTGCCCCTGGTGGGGGTGTGGATAAGTCAATCCAAGGTGTCGGAATTTATGAATTCCAGAAAATGTTGAGCAAAAGAGTTGGTACATGAGTAGTTTTCCCAGTTAATGGTGGGGTAATTGAAATTGCCCATTATTAGGGTGTTGGGTTGTACCCTAATATTTTTTAGTGTATCAAAAAATGAGGAGTGGGAATCCTGGGGCATGGTGGGGGATCTGTAGCAAGTTACAATTTGGATTGCGGCCTTGCCCAGAGTTAGTTGCACTTGGATAATCTCGGATGCATTATGCTGAGCAACTAGCCTGGAGGTGAGGATATCCTTAATGAATATGGACACGCCTCGGCCTTTAGTGTTTCGGTTCAGGGTAGGTGGCTGAAAGGTGTGGTATGAATTATAGCAGGGGTGCTCTCTGGAGTCTTGAACCAGGTCTCTGTCACTGCACAGATGTTGATGTTCTCCATTTTAAGGAGTGCCTCGAGTGAATGCATTTTGAGGTTTAGACTTCTAGCATTGAGTAGCATTACCCTCAGATTTTGTTTGCTTGTACCTGTTACGGTGGTGAATTTGTCATTTGAACCTTGCCTAAAAAAGGTACTACAGGGGTGGCAAGAGCCTTAGCCAGTATCCAGAATCCCAAGGGCGACAGGTGCAGGCCATCTCTGGCAAAATATCGTGGTCTTTCGATCATGTCATCCTAGGCAGACAGATACTGGATCCCCTTAGAATGACACAAGAAGCTTAGCCAATTGTTGAAGTCAATCATTTTGTCCTTGTACTGTGGTATCATTCTGGGTGATGGCAGGATGCTACTCAGGGCTAGGATCATACCTGCCTGGGCTACAAGATCGGAGAGCTCCTCCATGTCTCTTTTCATGTAGTCCAGGGAGATATGTCTCAGGTCATTCCCACCAACATGGACAATGACAGAGTCATATTTGTACTTGTTGTGGAGTGACCTGAGTGCATGTGTTATGTGGCGGATCCTGGCACCCGACAGGCAGCTGACAGTAAATTTCTTCTTGGTTAGCCTGGCAGTGTGCCTGACTATAGAGTCACCTATGACTAGTGTGTTGGGTACGTTGTTATGCCTTATAGGCTGTGGTTGAGTGGCACACTGAGTTTGTGGGTTATGTGTCATTTGGGTTGTGTTGGGGGGTGGAGGTTGCTTGCATTTCTGCTTTGGAGGTCTCTGTTGCTTGAGCAGATTTTTATTGAGAGCCTCTGCGAATGTAGGTGTGTGTTTTGTATTTCTATGTGTCTGTTTTGGTGGTGTAGGTTTTGAGGGACTATGTGATGAGTGTGGTGTGGTGCAAGTGTTTACCTTCTCCTCTTGACTGTCTCGTCCAGTCTTGGGTGAAGAGAGCTTTGCTTCCAGTTTGGCTATATAAGTGCATCTCTCACAGGTTGTATTGTTGGGTGGTAAGAGGAGAGGGTTGTCTGTGTACATGAGGCAATTGCTGCATTGCCCCAAGATGCCCAGATTCACCAGGTAGACAGGAGAAAACACCGGAAGCTTACCCATAGACATGTCTGGATAGGTGTTTATTAAATACTAAAAACTGTTCTCCTCTAGACAAGTGAGGAATGTTGAGTGCTGTAGTAATTTGTAGCTTATTTAGTGCTTACGAGTTCTGAACAAGCGCTGAGCTCAAGGAAGGATTTGAGTGCTAAAACTAAAAAAAATGGCTAGTTCTAAGGGAAATTTTGAAGAGCAGACTTTATGGCGCCGGGAATAGTTTAACCTTGCTAAGCGGCGATGCATAAAGTGTATTTTTTTATATAACAGTAGCAAATGAGCAACCTGATTTAAACAAATTAACCAATTAACCAATAAAAAGCTAAAAACTGAGCCCCGTTCCAGTAGTCTTCGATCAGACAAGTTCTAACTGCACACTCCTGCCGCTAGGGTGCAGGGGAACCTTCTCCAAAAAAAGATGGTCTGGATTAGTGCTCAAGTTATACAAACAAAGCTAGATTCAGCAGGTCTGAATTTAGTCTATGCTACAGCAAACAGTGTACCAATTTCAGAAAGAAACATTTCAGATAAGCAGGCACAATAAGCCTTTAACCAGAAACTCCCAACTCAGAAGGCCAAAATTTACCCTCTCCTCCCACAAGAGTGCAGACTATACCTTCTTAATGTAAAATAACTGTCCCGAAGCCCAAGTGCTTAAACCAGAACTAATACACTTTTAGAATAACAGACACTAAGCCTTCAATCAGCAACTCCCAGCTTAGAAGGATGTAAGCTACCTGTCCTGCCACAACAGTGCAGACCACAAACCTTCTTAATGTAAAACAACTGGTCTGAAGCCCAAGTGCTTCAACCAAAGGCTTAGAATAACAGTTACAATTTAATCAGTCTACTAACAAGCAGTAATAAATGCAGAAGAATAAATACAATTAAGTACTTTTAAGAAAAAGCAGAAAAAGCAAAACAAAGTAGGAAGAAACACAAATACAGTAAAAGCAGATGAATAAAGTGCAATTTTTTTACACCATCTTTTGCCAATTTAGTTATGGCTATGTGGGAGATGAGATATCTTATCACCCACCCTTTGGCAAAGAATATTGTGTTTTACAGGCATTATATAGATAACTTGTTCTTCCCTTGGATAGGTGATTTTGAATTTTTTCAGAGTTTATAAAAGATCTAAACACCACCACTGACTTTCTTAACTTTACCCATGTAGGTTTGGTAGAAGTATTGATTTTTTTAGACATACACTTGGAATTCTATGAAAACAGCTCTAGGTTTGTGAGTCAATTATTTAGAAAATCTACTTTTGTCAACCAGTACCTCCATAGGGACAGCCTACACCCTCAACATATGAAGGGGGGGTGATTAAAGGGCAGTTAATATGGCTGACCATTTGACCAGCGACAACAATACTTTTTCTTTTGAAGTAGAAAGACTAGTTCATTTTTTTATTCAGAGGGGCTACGATTATTTTTGGTTTAAAAAGATAACCTCTGAAGTTACTGGATTAAGGGAAGGTATGGCAGGGCCAATTTTGACAAATGTTACAAATTTGGGAGTCACCTCAAGTAGTTTTACTGAGGACTACCACTTGGCATTTCCCATAACCATGTCAAATGGTATGGATTTTATTAGGAGTATTATTCTGGACAATTGGAAAGTCCTTTTGGGTCATTCGGACTTAGAATTTTGGGAGACAAGCCTAAGTTCACTTACAAAGAAGTAGTAAACATTAAGAGTATTTTGGAGAAAAACACGAGATTAGTCACCAGGTAGTTTTTCATCACTTGGTACTTTTGCATGTGGTTAATGCAGATAATGTAGATTTATAGCCAATTCAAGTTCTGTGGATTTAAGACACTCTAAGAAGATATTATGGGCCAAAGGTAGTTTTAGCTGTGATTCAAAATGTGTTGTTTATATTGCTTTGTGTAGTTCTTGCACATGTTTTTTAAATAGGTAAGACCATTAGGGCTCTTGATAGAAGAATATATGAGCATATGTTAGCTGTTAAAAATAAGGACAAAGTAAATGCCCTGGCAAGACATGCTCTAACTTGTAAAGACTTTAAAAAGTTTACATTTTTAGCATTAGATGCAGTTAACCCTGGTGTTTTTGTGGGTGATTTTAAAAGTCTGCTTGAATGTAGAGAGAGCAAATGGCAAATAGTCCTTAGTGCAGATAAAAGTCCAGGGCTTAATGAATAAATAATAAATATTAAATGCTTTTTGCAGATGCAAAAATTGTAATGTTTAACATACATATGATATTTCACAGTATGAATTTTTCAAATATGTATATATTAGTATAAGTTTTTGCAATAGTATTATTTATTGTTCTTTTTTAACTAATACAAGTTGTACAAGTTTATTATTCATGTGCTTTTTACTTAATCAATTACAGTGTGATTTTATACACTTAAAGTAATACAAGTACATAGCATTATTTCTTTAACTTTTCTATATCAAACGATTTTCAAGTGAATAGTTCAATTATGTAATAATGCTTTTTATTGGTTAAAATGTTGATTATGTGGTATAAAAGGGTGGTGTTTTGTAGACATGGTTTATTCTGAGGAAGTTTGAATGTTTTATTAAAAGGCGAACGAAAGTGCTAACATTGTGTCCGGCTTCTACTTTCTTGGACTTGTGCTAGTGGTTTATTCTGTTTTTTGGAAGTCGAGTAAATAAATAAATAAATAAATAAATAAAATATTGTGATGTGAAACTCTGAATGCTCACTGTGTGGCTGATTTAGAGTACAAACACCTTCTTTAGTGACCACTGTTTAAAGGCTACAAGAGGTCAATATCCACACTACTGAATCCTAATATGTGGATATCCCACCACCAACAACCAATTAATATGTGATATGGCTATCCCACCACTGCTCACCAATTAATATGTGATACCCCAACACTGGCCCAGTAATCAAGGAGCCTCAGTACTCACCACTGGCAACAGTGGGGGACATACACACTGGAAGGATGACAAGTACAAGCACAGTAAAGTGCAATTTCCCTGAAGAGCACACAGAGACCACAGTCAGTGTGGGGCTGGTTTATCCCTCCAGATCACCAATAAGAGTCCCCACTGGCACAGCTATAGAGTTGAGATCTTAGCTGAGTAGCCAAGCCAAGACCTCCAGTACCCTCTCTGTCCAACCAGTGCTTTGTGTCCCTGCCCAAGTTGCTGATACACACACTCTTTGAGATTTGATTTATACACACACACACACACACACACACACACACACACACACACACACACACACACACACACACACACACACACACAGACACACACACACCTCTGGGAAAGGCTGGCACAGGTTTACTATCTATGCCCACTTTTGCCCAGACTATAAGGCAGTTTTCACTGCTACCAGCCACTACTTATCAGCTACTTTAAGGACCTTAACAAATGGTGTCCAATCTTACTGCTTAATGCTACTGTTATATACAAATGGTAGTTTGACCAAGAGCAAGGCTATTAGGAGTGGCCTGCACAGTGTCACCAAATAGACATTCAAGTACTCTAAGAGCTTAAATATCTCTAAACATACCAGCCACAATTGAAAGGTTTAAATATATTTAATAATTAATAAAAGGACAAGAAAATATTCAGTAAACAATCAGTTACTTCAGATTTCAAAATCACAGGAAATATTTAAAACAACATTGCAGGACAGTCTCAAATAAATAAAGAAAAACATCTAAATTAAGCTCAGCTATATTCCTGACTATATCTGAAAGAAATTACTGTATCCTAGTTAACTTACTTACAGAACAACAAGGCAGATTTGGTGAGTGTATGTTCTTGTCAGGTCAAAGACAAAATACAAAAGGCACAGTCTGTCTCTCAGAGAGTTCTTAAATTAATATTTCAAATATTACTGCTGGGATACTTGCAGCATGACATCACTTCTTGTCATCTGACTATCCCAGGTGAAAACCCCTACTGTAGCCTGTAGCATTTAACATCTGCCTGTGAAAATACCTAAACAAGGACTTCTCTTAGATCTAAGGCAAATAGTGGAAGTCGTAAAATAATTTACATTCCTCCACATTTAAAGACAATAAAAAAAGACTTCTAGTTCTAGACAGTCTGTCTCCTGTTGTACTTAAACTGAAAGATAATATCTGTTTTTTATGGCCCAGCAATAAAGTACTTCAGTCTCAACTATTCTTCTGAAGTTTTGCAAGTTAATCTCCTGTGTTTCAGTCTTCACTGTTAAAATATATATGCAAACAGTTACAATAATGCATATACATTTCTACTCACTACTAAAATATCTCTTCAGCACACATCTGTACAATTTGACATACAGTTCTAATACATTTGTAACACAAGCATATGATTTGTGTTGATATTTACAAATGACACACAGCCACTTACAAAATTCCAGATAGCTGGGCTAGCACTAGCACTATCTCCTTTTGTCACACTTCTATATAAATCATATTAATATTCACAAATTATATAAATTATTTACAAATTTCCAGATAGCTGGGCTGGCAGTATTTCTTTTTGTGACATCTGCACACTACCCACTGTGAAACTGGGCCATTTTCCAGTGTTACTGAGTTAACATATGCACAGGAGACACCCAATAGCCTGCCACCTTCCACTCAGCTAATGGGATATATGTATATGATGGAGACTTGTATAGTTCTTTGGGCATCTTACCTTATACTTGTCACAATTTTTTGTTGTGCCCTTTCTTTTTCAGCATGAGCAGAAGGAAACAGTAACTGTGTCATCTATAACAAGAGTATCAAAGGCTAGTAATCCACCACTGATGGTGCTACTCAAAAACTCTGACCTGTGCCTTATATATATTCAATCCATTGTTAGGACAGGTTCACTAATGGCAAACTTCTCACTGTGCCTTGACTGCAGGCCTGGATGACACATTTACTCTGTGAGTACTTCAGTTTTGGCCTACCCCTAGCCGAGGCTGTTGTTGAGTAGCCTGATGGTGATGATGCTTGGAGTGTCTCAATGGAGAGGGGTTCTGGCCCAACACTGCAGGCAGATTGGCACTTCTGCAGGAGATGGTCAAGTCACAGATGGAACATATAGTAAAGGCTACAGTCAAGAGAGCAGTGGGCTGATATATGTCTCAGATAGAGGGACTCATGGAGAGAATAGCAGATTCATGATTCCAGTCAACTCCAGGCAAGCCATGTCCCTCAGTTGTCATAGCCTAGTTATAAAGGGTAGATTGTGACTTGGTAAATATGACTAAAGAATATGGTTACTCCCAGCTTGTTAATGAACCATCAAGGAATGGTAATATATCAGACATAGTCTAGACTAAAAGTGTCAAAATGTAGGTGAGTGTAATACGAAACCTGAATTATCTGGTGCAAGTTACCTTTGTATCACCTGGAAATATTTCTCCGATAGGTTCTGTTTACTTCAGAAATAGTCTGGCTCCAGATATGCATATTATAGAGTCGATTTTGCACACATCACGGAAAAGTCAAATGCATTGGACTGGAAGGGTGAAATATGTTCAGTAAACATTGAGACAAGCTGGAAGAGATTTTAAGGATACATATATAATTTAATTAATGAGTATGCAGCTCTGGTTTGAAATAAATCATTATGCTTTAAGTTTCCTTTATAGAATAAATCTTAGATAAGGCTTATAAAAGAACAAAGAATATATGGAAAAAGTATGAGAAAAGACCCAGTAAAGATAACAGGGAAAGATACAAAACTGCTAGTATTAGTTTTAGAAAGTATATGAGGACTGAAAGGTGTATATATGAGGTGAATTTATCAATGAATAAGAAAGCCTTTTTAAAACACCTTCTCTTGGAATTTTTTGGCCAACTTGACCCCTCTGGTGTGGCAAAAGGACTTAACTTTTTTAACAATAGATGTGGTAGACCTTTTTTCTAGTATACCAAAAGAGATTGGGCTGGAATTCTTTTGTAATAGTTTAAGGAAACACTCTGTTCTTAGTTGGGACAAAATAAATCTTATAATGGACATGATGGGATTGGTTCTGGACTACAACTTTTTAGAGTTCCAAGGGGAACTTTTTAGACAGAACAGTGGAGTTGCCATGGGGGCCTCTTGTGCTCCAGTGTATGCCAATCTCGTCATGTTGGAATGGGAATCCCAATTTATTTTCCCCAGTGAGTTTTATAAACACATGGTTTATTACACAAGGTATTTAGATGATTTGTTTATTCTTTGGAATGGACCTGTCAAGGTTTTTATTGACTATTTGAACAATACCACCAGTTTTTTAAAATTCACTTACAAGTTTGAAAGAAATGGTATCCCCTACTTGGACACCTATATTAGTTCAAATGATAAAGAATTCGAGTCGAGAATTTATAGGAAAGAAACTTTCTCGAATGACTACTTAATTTATGGAAGCTGCCATCCCCCACACATTTTTAAAAGTGTATTCAAGGGCCAATGCATTAGAGCAGCCCGGATGTCTTCCACTAAAGAAATTATGGAACAAGAAATGAATGTCATTCACAAAATGTTTTTAGATAGGGGTTACCCTGAGGTCATGCTCAACTCCATTACCACATATGTTAAAAATGAATGGGGTAAAAAGTTTTTACCTTTATTAGGGAAACCTTTTTTGCAGAACAAAAAAGATGACCAAAACAGAAATATTTGTGTTCTTATGTATAGTCCATACGTAAACCTCATTAAAGATATACTCTATAAGCATTGGAATCTTATGACTATATCCGATGAAGTCAGTGAAATAGCAGGTCCACTTCCTAAATTTGTGTTTAAGACCTCTGCAAACATAAAAAATATGTTAGAAGGTAATAAGGAAAAGAAGAATGAGGGTAAGAAGTACACATCCACAGGAAAGTGTGGGACTTGTAAGCAATGTAAGGAAATTAATAACGCCAATGCCATCAGGTTAAACAATATAGTGAAGACACGTTTGTTTAGCTTGGGAGGGAATTGTAACACCCCAAGAGTGGTTTATGTTGCCAAATGCATCTCATGTGACGCATATTATATAGGGAAGACTGAAAGGAAACTCAAAACAAGAATATATGAACATTTATACAAGATTAAGAAACAAGACCCTAAAAATGCCCTTAGTAAGCATATTTTAGATAGAGGTCCTGAACACAGTTTCCTTTTTAGTATCATCGATCAGATAAGTAATACAGAATTAAAGGGCAATTGGAAAACTTATCTTGCCCTGTTAGAAAGCAAATGGCAAATAATATGTGACGCTACCACTCATCCCGGGCTCAATGACTTCATCAGCATTAAACCCTTCCTCTTACTTGATGTTTAATATTTTTATATATTTTTATATATTTTTCTCTCATTTAATATTACATTTAATATTACATTTTTAACCTTTTAATCTGGTACATTGCACATTCACTTATTTATTGATGCATATCATGAATTGCATATTTCACACCACATAAATAACTATATTTACTTACAATTATTGACTATATTTCAACGTTACACAATTTTTCATATTTACATTATATCATTAACAACTTTGCTAGTTAGTTCACAGTACATGTACATAAGTGTATATATTTTTCTATCATGCGTATACAAACCCTTTTTACAGGTATAGATACATTTTTATGTTAGGTCTTATGTTAGTATTATATCAGGTAGAAGTACCCTTTTATTGCACTATTTTCTGTTCAAACCAGGGTATTTTTAAGATTTTTAAGATTGGTAATCATTGTATTTGCCACTGTTTGATTATTCAACCACTTGAGATATTCTCCCTAATAAGTACGATATAAACACGCATCCTATGAATTATATACATTTTACTAATTGGAGAGCAGGTTTTATAGGATTAACTGTAATTTTTATGAACATTTACAAGTTTAGAATGTTTTAAATTGTGTTTTAAATTTAAAATTATTTTGTGTTTAATTAATGATTTTTTGGCGCCAAAAACCATTTAAATAGATTATCAGCATCTGTTCACTGGTTCTGATGAAATCTGCATGGTAGCAGATGAAAGCGCTTAACCAGATTTTGGCTTGTTCTTGTGTGTACCAATTGCGTGTAACTCGTTGTATGGTAATAAACTAAGTTTTTTTCTCCGAGCGGCAGTCTTCCTTGGAATACAGTGTTTTGGGATTTACTAGTTCTTGGTTGTGGTTTGCCTTCCATTTGTACTCAGTTTTTAAAACACCTTAACAAATATAGGAGTGGTAATAAATCTAATTTTAATAGTTTGATGGGTGGAAACTTTGATTAATGAACTCAAACAATGTTGTACAATTTCAGTGTTCAGGCTAAGTCCTGGAAGATAGTATTAGCTCATTTAATTTAATTTAGATGAAGTCTGGCCTAGTATTTTGTTTATTAACTGTTGAGGAGGTGTTTGATATGATAAAATTGATATGACAGAATCAAACAGAGCTGCAGGTCCAGATTTTCTACTTTATATTACTGATGATATCACTACTCCTTATTTAATTTATTTGTTTAAAAAACTTAATATTTGGAAAGAGGACATTGTTCCAGTGCTAAAGGGAGGTGACATAACTAAGGTTAAACTTACTGATCCATCAGTCTTACATGTTATTGGGAAAATGATCTGAAACAGTTATTTTAGAATACATCATTGCCTTGTTTGGCACCAAGGATGATGTTACTCAGCAGGGTTCATTAATGGCCAGCCTTGTGTTACTAACCTATTTTATTTGTTTCAATAGTTCTGGAAGTGTTAAATGAAGCACTGTGCTGATATGATCTACCTGGATATGGTAAAAGCCTTTTGCACTATGCCACATTCTAGAGATATGTCTTTCTTGAGAGTGAAAGGTATAAATAACTATATGATAAGAGGGGTATGACATTGGTTGGAGCACAGGAAATGTAGGGTCAGAACAGCTAATATTTTTCTCAGAGGAGAAGATTATTACTTCCCATGTTCCACAAGGCTTGCTGCTGGGACCTGTGATTTTTGGTATAGTCATGACTTGCCTTCCTAATAATGAAGAGATCTGGCTGTATATGTACTCAGATGATGGAGAAGTAGGGTCTGTAAATAATGAGGTAGGTGCTGAGTATGTGGTTCAGGAACATTTGGACACTTTACAACTTTGGACAAATTTGATCCACATGGTGTTTAACATCATAAATATTTGTTTTATGCATTTCGGATCTGGAAATCCTTGCTACTTATATGCAATGGCTAACTCAGTTTTGAAAATGATAGAGAGGTTACTCATAACTTGGGAATAAAAACTGATAACATAATTTATTTTGGATAAAATCTAATGGAAGCTATCAGAAAGTGCTATTTTGAGATTAATAACATATCTAGATTGATTGCTAGCAGTGACGAGGAGGTTTTAAATCCTAACCAGAAAACAATTAAACCAGACATAGAATATGGGACCTTCACTTGTATGTGTAATAGCTTTCAGTTGGGTAAACTCAAAAGATTACCAAAACATTTTACCAGACATATTAGTGTTTGAGGGGACTGAATTATAGAGGAAGGTTGGAGACATTCTCACTTTTTTCTATCAGATATAGATTAGTTATGGTGATTTGTTTATTGTGCATAAGTGTATGCATAGTGATAAATATAGTGCAACTGTGCAAATATATAAGAGTAACCATCAGATAGTGACAAGAAATAACCTTCTAGTAGATGTGAAAATATGTAGATCTAATACACTGCAGGATTCTTTTTATGGTAGAGTGGGGAAGTGGAGAATATCTTTTCCTTTAAGTATAAGAAAACTTAACTCCGATATTAAGTTTAAAAGAGGGCTGGACAGTTGAATTGGTAGTAGAGGATTTGACCCTGGGTACTCAAGCGACAAGCTCCTTGATGGCCTTTCTAGGCTTTGAAGTTATTTTGGAAATATTGAGCAAATGCTACATGGCATCAGAAATAATAATAACAAAAAATGTGATCTTCACATTTCATTTGAAAAAACAGTTCAATTTCATCTTACTTGAATCCTCTCCCTGCAGTGTAAATTGACTAACTGAAAATTATAATCCAGAAATGTATTCTTGAGTGCACAGAGGATATCCAAGGGGTCTAAAAAAAGAAAAAAAGTATAGTATGCTAAGGAAGTGGGAAAATAGGTGATCCTGCTTTTTTTAATTTATTTCATGCTTGGGACAGTTCTTGTACTGGGAGGTATTTGTTAAGGACAGTTTAGGTATGTGCGAGCTACTGTGGGAAGCCTCTCTGTCTGCTGGAGGTAATAGCAGCACATATAGCTGATGCAAACTACATTTGATATGGTGTAGATTCCGGGAATGGGGGAGTGGAGTAGGTTACTGGAGCTAGAGCTGTGGCTGGCTCATCTAGTGTCCAGTGCCGTTTCACATTCTGGTGTCCTTTAATTCTAAATTAAAGAACAAAAAAGGTCTTTTGTAGTTTAAAAATATGCTTGCTACAACTTAAACCACACATAAAGCACTGAATTTGAATTATGTCTTTCACAACAAAAGCAATACTGGAGTTCAGTTTGACATCAGCATCCTGAAATGATGGCGCAGGTATAAATGTGCCTAGAGTAGCTGCCCCCTTCACCCCCACCTCACTATGCTTCTGATATGCTGTGTACTGCATTTCTCAGCTGAAGAAGCCCTGAGGGCTTGTAATACATTTGATGTCTGAGCGCATCCTCTTAGTACAATAATTCTGAAGAAAGCCAAAAATAATGGAAGGACAAAGGCCAAATCAAGAACAGATTTTAAATATTGCTCTTATAAAAATGGAAAGCTGCTCAAATAACAGGTTATTTGAACTAGAATGCATTTTCTGGTGGATATTAAGTCTGAAACTCAAATATCAGTCATTGTTTTGTGACTTCAATCCTCAATGATTTGCAAGAAAATCACAAATTTTATTGGTACCATACCAAAACATCAAGACAAAAATCTAGACATTTTGTAAAATTTGGGACAGTTGACAGGTATATGTGAGATGGAAGAAGAAATAGATAATATTGCAGTGATGAAAGAAAATGTTCAGAATTACTGTGAACTACTGTGAACTGAGAATAAAATCATCAATTTATTCATCACTGTTCTTCATGAAGGCACAGGGTCCTAAATCTATTTATTTATTTATTTCATTTGTTAACTGGGTAGTGTCCGACTGGGCCAGGAGCTCGTTTTCAATGGAGACCCGGGGAGAAAAGTTCCAATAGATAGAACAATAAAACAATTAAGAAGTTAAGTACAATGCATATTATTACAGGTGATACAGGCATAGATAAGAAGCTAGTATATAACTACATTACAATATGGTTAGAGTTCGGATTTATACATTTAAAGTACATGAATTTAGTTGACAGAATGACAGCATCTGGCATGGGAGAAGTAATAGAAATTACAACATACAGCTACTGCTAGTTGAGAATACAGTGTTTGCAAGAGAGAAGACATGTTATTAAACAGATAGTTCTCCTATATTATTATTATTGGTTGTCCAGTTGAGAGGAAATGTATGAAAGAAGCTTGCAGTAAGTTGAGTAGGTCAGAAATAGTAGGTTTAGGAGGATTTAAGAGTGAGTAATATTGTGGGAGGGAGAAAGGGTAAGGGGTGAGTAATTAGCCTGGATTGTGAAAGGAGCAGAGCCAATGATTTGCTAAGTATTCTTTTAGTAGTTTTTTGAATTCCTGGCAGTTTGGGTTTTTTGAGATGGGCAGAGGAAGTGAGTTCCACAGTTTGGCCATCTTGTGTGAGTATAGGGAGCCCCCATGAAGGTTGTGGGAATGGGTAATTTGTAGCATGAGTTTTTCTGAGGATCTGAGGGGCCTGACATTGTAGCTGGGTTGTACTAAGTTAGCAACAGCAGGGAGTTGGTTGGATTGGTGGACAACTTTATGGACTATGGTGAGTTGATTGAAGAATAGGAAGTTAGGTAGTTCTAGCCAGTTTAGCTGAGAGAGAGATGAGCAGTGGTGAGTTCTGTTTGGGTGACTGGTTGCGAATTTGGCTATTCTGTTGTAGCAAGCTTCTAGATTATTGAGGTCAGTCTTACACAAATTGTTGAACATGTGAGAGCCATACAGTAGAGTTGAGAGCAGGTGAGACTGGGCAGTGGCCAGTCTAGCGTTTTGGTTTAGGAATGGCTTTGCTCTGTATAGGGCGCCTAGTTTGAGATGCACTTTTTTGATTGTCAAAGAAATATGTTTGTCAAATTTTAGATGTTCATCAATTGTTACACCTGGGGCGGCCACGGTGGTGCAGCGGTTAGCGTTGCCGTCTCACAGCAAGAGGTTCTCCCATTCAATTCTCGGCTGGGGTGCCTTCTGTGTGGAGTCTGCATGTCCTCCCTGTGGTCCCGTGGGTTTTCTCCGGGTGCTTCGGTTTCCTCCCACATCCCAAAGACATGCAGTAGGTGGATTGGACACTCTAAATTGGCCCTAGGTGTGAGTGTGTGCATGTGTGTGCCTTCTGGTTGGGTGCCAGGCTGGCAACTCGACACTGTAAAACTCCACTGCCAATCATGAGCAGACAGATGATCCACTGTGGCGACCTCTAACCAGGAAAAAGCTGAAAGAAGAAGAAGATCAATTGTTACACCTAGGAGTTTAGTATGGCTAGTGGGAACCAGCTTGGTGCCTTTGGATGAGAGGATTGAGAGTAGAGACTAGCTGGAGTTGAATTTCTTATTACTGAAGACTATTATCTTGGTTTTGTTTGAGTTTAGAATAAGTTGATGTTCTGTGAGGTGTTTTTCTATGTTTTGTAAGGAGGTTTGCATTTTTGTTTGAAGGTCCTAGGGAGATGGGGCTGAGCAAATAAGTGTAGAATTGTTAGCATATTGGACAATGGAGGCATGCTTTGCTGCATAGCAGAGATCATTTGTAAATATGCTAAAAAGGAGTGGGCCAAGTATGGAGCCTTGGGGTACTCCTACAGAGATGGGGAGAAGAGGGGAGAGGTCATTTAGTAGCTTGCTGATGATTGGAAAGATAGCTCTTAAACCAAGATAGGGATGTAGACTCTTGACCATAGGATGAGAGTTTGTTTAGTAGTAGCTGATGGGAAACTGTGTCAAAAGCTTTGGACATATCAAGAAAGATGGAGGAGACAAGTTGTCCATCATTTAACAGTTGATGAATGGTATTAGTGAATGATAGCAGGGCAGTGGTGGTACTATGCTTGGGTCTAAATCCATGCTGAGAACTGGATAATAGGTTGTTAGTGAGGAGTTGATTGTGGATGCACTTCTCAAGAATTTTTCCAAGGGGAGACAGGATGGCTATGGCACGGTAGTTTGTAAGTTCTTTGAATGGTCCACCTTTGTGAAGAGGAATGATATGGAATATCTTCCATATCATTGGGACATATTGTTCTTAAAGGGATCAGTTAATCAGGATATTTATGGGGTAGGCAATAGCAGGGGGAGCTGCTTTTAGGAATTCATTTACTATTGATGCATATGTTACTGAATTAGTGACTTGAGCCAAAAACTGTGAATTTGGTAGGTTACACTAATTTACTAGTTTGAGACAGCACTGTGTGAGTTATAAGAAATGATCAGACAAGGGGAATATTACAATCATATATATCAAATAAAGCAACTGGTGACTGTAGAGTGTGTAAAATCACCTCATCACACTTAAAAGAGCTCAATAAAGAGGTTAACATATACAGAGTGGCTTGTGAAAAGAAAAAGCTAAAAGATGAAAATTAGTAAAATAGAGGAAAATGAGCTGGTATGTCTCTGGCAAATACGGGTAGCAGGAGTAATGTCACAGAGAAACACCCAGGTGTAGCTATAAGCCTAACAAATAATTATTCTCCTATTAGTAATTTTGTTAGAATGTGAAATGAAAGCAATTAATTTGCAGTTGAAAGCGTTTTTTGCATTGGAACAACTCATGAAACTAAGTTATTTGTAGCTACAGTTGTGTTTACAATGTGCACAAAGTAAATGGTGTGCAAGATAAAGTACAGAAGAGGTAAAAAGGACAGAAACTGATACAGAAATTTATGAAAAAAAAAAACACTAAAAACACTGGATGTGACAGTGAACAGTCTGAAGCAATCTTTCTCTAAACTGCTTATTTATTCTAGTAATCATAACTGTTTATGTATGAATACAAGAACACAAATATAAGATTTGATTCCACACATGAGAGATAGAGAAAACACTTTCTACACTGGGTTATTTGAGTTGTTAAAGGCTTGTCATGGTGAAAAGAATTAACTGTGTGAATACATAGATAAACAGTTGATCAGAAGATGTTCTTTTAAATTATTTACTCAAAGAGCACTAAAGTATTTTCTGGCTTTGGCTATTCACTGGGAGTTTATCAAATTCAACAGATTTTGCAGACAAACCGTTTAGGCCATTGGCCTCTGACTGGTTTTAAGACTGAACCTATGATTATATATTTGGACTAAATGCTTAAAAAAGATGGTGGGGGTCAGTAAAAATGTACATTAGAGACAGTTGGCAGTTTCTTTAATAAGCTTGGAAGTGTGACTTGGGAAGAAAATGTATTACCTGCAGCTACTTTTTATCTTCCCTAAAGAAGTGTTTCTGATAACATAAATTGATTTTGTATAAAATCATATGGAAGCTTTAGAAATGCTATTTGTTGGCAAACAACTTTTTTTTTCACGTAAGAAAGTGTGCAATGATGATGGCAGCTCTGGCTCACCCTTTCATGCACTTGCTCTGTGTGCTTGGGAGGATTTTTTTATGATTTTTATATGAAATCATATAAATGTTTTTTTATTTTTTTTTTTTTTAATTTGATTTGATAATATGATTTACAAACATTTATTATTTTTATTTTTTTTTTTTTCTTTTTTTTTTTTTTTTTTTTTTTCTTTTTTCTTATTTTCCTTGTATTTTTATTTTCTTTTTACAGAAGTAATAAGTTGTAATAAGAAATGTACAGAAATGTACAGGAAGCCAACTTCCTTTAACTTTTACTTGTATGTAAATAGTGGACACCCATACTGCACTGAAAGGAGTGAACTAAAGGAGTAAGTGACGCTTTTATTTAGAGTAATTACTTCTAGCAATACTATATATTTTTGAGTTTTGAGCAAGTTAAAAAAAAAAATAACTAAAATTTTGATGAGAAGTTTGTTCAGCCTGGTTTTGAATATGTATGTGACCAAAGACATTCTTTTTGTAGTTCTGTTTTAGATAATGACATTAACGGTAGGCATGATGGTGTGACAAGTTGTTCATTTGTAAAAAAAACTTTAGTTTTCCTTTAACCTATAGTTTAGATTCAAAGGCGATAAGGATTACAACAGACAACTGGAGAATTTTTGAAAGAATGCTGAGTTGTAGACAGTTTTAGGAGGAAGGGTTTGAAATATTTTTCTGTATTTTTATAAATTGTGCATGTTTATCTTCCTTCTTTTTCCTTCTTTTTTTGGACATTTTACAATTTATTTAATTGTAATTTTGTTATTGTTTGAAAATTTGCTGCTACATGCATTTTTTTAGCATTTTACAAGGAAAAAAGGAGAGAGGAAATTTTGAAAACGTTTATGAATTATTGCAAATTATTAAAAATACACCCTTTATGAAACTATTTAATAGTATGATACAATATAACTTATGAAATATAATGAATTGTATGTATGCATTTATTTATTTGTTTGTTTATTTATTTTGTTTACTGGGGTTGAGTTAAAAGAAAAATAAAATCAGTAATGTGTACAATAAATAGAATATGGCTTAAACTAGACAATTACAGTGGCAGATCAGGTTTAATACCTGTCGGAAGCCTGGTTTAATTTAAATTATGAGCATTATTAAGAGGTTTAAAAACATGGATTTTTGTTCTGCTTACACAAGCTATTTTAAAACAATTCTGTCTGTGTTGTTTCTGTCAGTTAAGTACAAAGTATTCATTTTATTGAACTAATAAAGCATTTCAGCTTTGTATAGGAAATAAAGAAGTTAAAAGAAATGCAAAAAAAACGTGCACATGCATCTTGTAGTGCAATGGAGCACCATAATTATAAAACTGTAACTGTAACACAGTTTTCAGAGTGGGTGTGCTTGTACACCTCCCTAGAATGCTCTTGGATGGTTGTGTATAAGGGAAGGGACATTCCTTCGGTCCCTGAATATAACTAGTACTCTGTGTAAAATATGGACTTACAAAGCTGGTTCCATGCAACATTCTAGTATACCAAATGTCACATTGGGTATGCTGTCATTTGAGGTGTCAGTGAAAAAAATTAATTGGTGGAAACTAGTCGATTACTGCAGATTAGGTTGTGACAACTAACCAGTTCTCTCTTGGTAAGGTTGTAGGAGTGGATGAAAATTGGCTGTAAATGCTGAATACATGGATTATTAATTTGGGTATTATGGTTAACACACCTTTGTGGTGGTCTTAATTTTAAAAATGAAGGACAGATTTGCTTTAATCACAGTGGAGTCATGCTTCTTAGCCACAATGGAAAAACCTGCATCAGGGTGTTAGAAAGGACACCTCATCCAGCAAATGAGACTGTGTTTCAGGAGAAGCACTATCAATTCAACTCCAAAAAGAAAGAGTATATCAGTACTTTCACATAGAGTGAATGGATCTTTGGAGTCAAGAGCATGGTCTATATATGTTTTGTGGACCTGGAGAAGGCATATGACCGTGCTGCTCACAATGTCTTGTGAGAGGTGCTGCAAAAGTAAAGGGTCCCAGGGCTGCCACTGGTGCATGGCCATTTAGTCCCTCTATTGCAAAACAATAGTTGAGTCTGTATTGCTGGAGCCAAGTCAAGTAGATTTGTGGTAGGTACAGGACTCCACCAACGATGCAGTGTATCTCCCTTCCTGTTGGCAATTTCATGGACAGGCTAGCTGAGCCTATATGACCTAAATTATTTTAACTAAATAAGACCAGAAGCATAATTAGGTAGGGTAAAAGGGTAAAAAATCTTAGGGGGTGTGACTGGCTGATGTAGATTGTGTGATAGTGCAATAGGGAATGCTGGTATCATTCTAAACTGAATGCTGGTACTGTCTTTGCAAATACAGCTGAAGCTCCACTGCTTCCTTCAGTACTCTGTGTGTGGTATTTAGAATGTAGCAAACTGCTTGCTACATTTGTATATCTGTAGCACTGATCTGCTACAATTATTTAGAAAGAAGAAACTTTTTTGTTCTTGAACTCACAGCATTTTTTTTTGTTTTGTTTTTGCTCCTCAACTTAAAGTTGAGGAGAGGGGTGCCATATTTGGGAGCTGCACCAAGCACCACAACACCTAGCTACTATACTGTATATGGGGATTTGCTGAGCCACTCTGTACTATAGTGTTTAAGCTGCACTTTTATCAGATGATGCATACTTAAACAGAACTGCACAACTGTCAGCACACACTTAGTGTGTTATTTCAGTGATGCAGTGAGCACTCTAACTTCAGAAGAAAGAGTGGACATCAAAGCAGATGGTGTTCTCTATACTCAGCGGAATTAGGTAACTCTGGGAAAAGATGGATTACTAAGGTAAAAGGCACATAATGCTGTACAGTCTGTGCTCTATATGTACAGCTGCACCTGCTGCTTGGCCAGTGGGGAAGATGGGAAAATGAATAAACTTTGACACTCAGTCAGTCCTATATACTATATGCACACACACACACACACACACACACACACACACACACACACACACACACACACACATGAGTACATTTAATCTGCAATGAAAATTTTGGCATTTGGGTGGTGTATGTATTTGTGAGTGTCTGTATGTTAGGGTTAGAGTAAGTGCTAGGGGTGGTGATAGATGCGAGACTCTGTGTGTGTGTGTGTGTGTGTGTGTGTGTGTGTGTGTGTGTGTGTGTGTGTGTGTGTGTCTGTCTGTCTGTCTGTCTTGGGTAGTGTTGCTGATAGGAAAAGGGTGTTTATTACCCTAATGTGTAAGGAGGGGGTAAGGGTATGGAGAGAAGTAAAGTTAGGGTTACCACATGAGTGAGGTGCTGTGGAGGTGGGGGGGGGGGGGTTATGAAGCTTTATACTTTACCACTTTCTAACAATTATATCCAATCCCATCATAACACGGTACACTCTGTTCTTTTCCTGTTTTTATAACATTATCCACTTCCTAAACTTTTTTTTCTGAAAGTTTCTCTGCCTTTTTCATGTAACACTTTTACTTTCACAACAGATAACATGTATTTTAACTTTTACTCTGTACCTCTATTATTTCGGTTGATGAAATAAAAATATTTTAATTTTCTTTCTTAACCTAGAATGTACCCTTGATCTTTTTAATTTTCTTATGTAAAAAGAGTATAACTTCTTCGCTTTTACCTTTCAGCAGATATTTTATTTACTCAACATACCCCACGTGCTTATTACTTTGTCTCCTCCTATTTTTAATTATGCTTAACTTTTATTCCTCACTATTTTTACATAATCCTTCAACATGAATATTTACTGATACTTGCTTTGTCTCTTACATTCTCTTTGTACTTGTATATAAACTTTTTTATATATTTTTTTGTATTGTAATCAGTCCAAGTAAGCTATACAAAAAGATTTCACTGACACACCTCCTATAATTTTTATCTTTCTTGTTTTATAATTGGCAACTTACTAAAAAACCTATGTCTATTTCTTCATTATACTTCTTCTTACAGTTGTTCACCATCACTATGGGGGGTGGGATTTGGCATAATGGTTAAGGTGTTTAACTTATAGACACAAGGTGCAGGGTTTGATTCTCACATGGGGTAATTGGCTAGGCTTTAAATGACCCACAAGAGTAGTTAGCCTAGTAGTAATCTATGAATCTAAACATAACCAAATTGCTAGAGTACATATTGTTACTTCTGCTCTTTCTTCTCTTCATTTCAAATCATTGGAATAAAAGAATTTCTGTTTTAATGTTTCCTTAACATAAATTAATTTATAGTTTTTATTCAGGTTTATATTAGCATATACCATTATCTTTTTGTTTTATTTATTTATCCAGTCCTACCAGGCTAGTAGCCTCTTTTCAGGGGAGATTCAAGGTGGTATTTATACTACTAGCAGAAATTTGGTCAGGGAATTGAGGGATGTCCCCTACTCTTTTCAATAAGTGCCATAGTATGTTTTACATCCGCTCAAGGAACCACCAACTCAAGCAGATGGGACCTCGGTTTAGCATCTCATCTGAAGGACAACATAAGGACTTCAGCATCCTCTTATGCTGTACCACAGTGTCAGCGGTCGGTGTAAGACTAGAACCACAGTCTTCTGCACCAAGGGCAAGTGTGCTACTTGTTATTCCACTGACACTGCTACTTCTGTACATCTTGTGGCATTTTTTTCTCTTTTTCCTTAAATCACAATCACCTGTAGTTATAATTTCCATGTTAGGCATTATATAGTTTAAGCTCAAACAGTTATATTCTGCATGTGATATTTATCTTAACATGAAGCACTACATTTCAAAATATTTGACATTTAATTCTGAAATTCAGAATAATCATTATGTTTAATAGACCATTCACAGCATCCAAAACTTTCATGTCATAGTTTTTTTTTAACAAATGAACAATACAGCATTTATCCCAACTAAATGACCAAAGAATTTCTCTTCCCCACAATCTTTGACACTATAATCTTTGCTCATTTGACAAAAGTTCACTAAACAAATTAAGCCACCCTTCTCTTATTGACACAAATTATACATTTATAATCTACTAAAATAATTTTATACAATTACATTAGCAGAAATTATGTTAAAGTTAAGCTTTGCACTTCTTTGTATGTTATGGACTTTTCTCTTTTAAGTTTCTTTTTTTTGTATTATCTTTCCTATAAATGCATACAGTTTAATTTGTACCAATACTCAAATTATCTTCCTGTACTTCCTCTACTTATAAAACTTTGAAATAATTCATCTATGGGAATGCTTCCATCATACCCATCTGTAGACGTTTGTGCTAAAACTTTAAATCAGTGTTTTCTGCACCTGTCTTATCACTGTCATTATTTTTTATAATGGCTTTAGACACATTAATAAACATATGTTCATACTGTACAGTATTTTCCTTACATCCAGAAATACTTTTTTATATTTTCTGTGCTATTTGCAGTGCATTGACCACCATTTTATATAATATTTTGAAGGGGACAATTAAAGCAAAAAGATGCAACAGTGCATTTTACATATTTTAACAGTATGTCTCCTTACCCTACATCATAAGCAACATCCTTTGTTGTATTCACTAATCACATTTATTTATTTATTTGACATTTGTTAAGTGGGTTAGTCCATCTGAGCCAATGAAATGATTATCTTCACTTCAAAAATCTCTGACTGACCTAAATATCGAACAGTTCTTCTTTTTCCATGTAATATTTTATTTATTTATTTGCCTTTGTTTACCGGGAAGTTTGACTGGACAGAACCCATCTTAAGAGGAGACCCAGACAGAGAAGGTCCACATGTAAGTTACATAACATTTTTACATAGGATTAAAAACATTAGAATATAAAGTATATATGGGAATAAATATTGGCACACAGAATATACATAACAGAAAATAGGAACATGACATGGAATTTGCATATTACTGGTTGTAGTTAAAAAAATCCTTTTTATCATTAACATTAGTTTAAAGGCATACAGATTCGAATGTTTTATATCATGAACGTCATTTAAAGGCATATAGGTACAATAGGTTTTGCATATAGCAGTAGTTGTATTATGCAAGGGGTGCAGTGGTTAGCGTTGCTGCCTCAAAGCAAGAAGTTCTCCAGTTCAATCCTCAGCTGGGGTGCCTTCTGTACAGAGTCTGCATGTTCTCCCTGTGGTCTCGTGGGTTTTCTCTGGGAGCTCCGGTTTCCTCCCACATCCCAAAGACATGCTGTAGGTGGACTGGACACTCTAAATTGGCCCTAGGTGTGAGTGCGTGCATGTGTGTGCCTTCTGTGGAAGGTTGGACGCCAGGCTGGCAACTCAACACCGTAAAAACTCCACTGCCAATCATGAGCGGACAGGTGATCTGCTGTGGCAACCCCTAACTGGGAAAAGCTGAAAGAATAAGAAGTAGTTGTATAATGCAGCATTAGTCAGAAGTACAGTATTTTTGTAGACTGGTGTTAGTGACAGGGATAATAGTCACTAGGGCTACTAAGAGACAAGTTGGAGGTAGGGGCGGCCTGTGCTATTGGACTTCCGGACTGCAGCCCCCTCAACTTTAAAATAAAAAAATAAATAGAAAAAAAAAATGTTTTTTAAATCGCGGACTTTGCGCATGCGCACTAGTCCGGACTGCTGCTGAGACAGTCTGGAGCATGCGCAGATTGTCTCAGCAGCTGTCCTGACTGGGAAACATGGAGAACAGAGCTCCCAGAAGTCTATGCAGTTTTAAACTGCATAGACTGTCCTGGGAACTCGCTGGGCTGCAACGTCAGCAGTCAGGAATTTAGGATCTCACGATGGGCTTGGAGTTTGCTGCAGTCTCGTCTGGATTTGCGGTGGTGTAGTGTGTGTGTGTGAAAATGCCCAAGGTGCAATATACTGGTGGTTAGGTAGGGAATACCTCAGGCTTGAACCCTGTACCTTGTATGCAGGTGTTAAAGACCTGAATTCCCTACCCACCACCATTTGTAAAAGAAATTGCAGATTTTTGCCTCATATTTGATCTGATCTATTCCTCATAATATCTGTGGTTTGTAAATATTGCAATGCTTGATAATTGATGGTGCAGTGGTAGCATTGTTGCCTCACAGCTGCAGGTTCTTGGGTTTGATTCTTGGCTGGGGTGCCTTCTTTGTGGGGGAGTCTGTATCTTCTCCCTGTGTTTGTGTTTGCTTTTGTGTCCTCCCATGTTACAAAGACATGTCTGCATTATTTCTTCCTGGGCCTCTGCTGACAATTGTTTTTTTTTTGTTCCAAGTCAGACTGTCCTGATTAACAAATGTTAAATAAAATTGACAGGCATTTGAATTTCTGACTTCATATTCTTCAGAAAATACATAGTAAAACAACTTTTTATTCTAGCAATAAATATATAGTAACACAACCTTTTATTATAGCAATTTTTTAAGTTTATAAGATGACTATTTGAAATTTGTCCTTATTTTTGGGACTGTAATACCCTGTTAATGGCTTTGTCCAGGTTTTTTGTGCTAAGGTTGACAGCTATGGCAAGAACTGAATATGTTTGGGGGCTGTATTCCCTCATTACTGGGTTTGTCCAGGTGTTTTGTGCTAAGAGGTTGACAGCTATGGTGAGAACTGAATTCATTAAATGATAGCCATTTAAGTTTCAGTCTTCCTCTCTTTCACAAAGCAGCTGATTTGGCGTAGTGGTATGTTGCTCTTGACTGTTTTGCACGGGGACCTTGGCAGTACAATGTACGGTGGTAACAGCATTTTTCTTTCACAAAGCAGGTGATTTGGCATAGTGGTATGTTGTTCTGACTCTTTTGCACGGGGACCTTGGCAGTAAAATGTATGGTGGTAACACAGCATTTTATTCTAGCAGCTTTCCAAGATTATACAAGCAATGTTTAATGTGTCCCTGGTTTTTGCCCTTTTGACCCACCCCAATAAATTTGGCTTTTTCCAGACTTCTTGTGCTGCGAAGTTGAGATGCAGTTGAGTATTGAGTAGATTTTACAAGGAACTGAGAGCAGCAGGGGAAGAGAAGTTTAGTGCTGATTATGCTAAGTCAG
Organism: Protopterus annectens; assembly: GCF_019279795.1. Taxonomy (NCBI): domain Eukaryota; kingdom Metazoa; phylum Chordata; order Ceratodontiformes; family Protopteridae; genus Protopterus; species Protopterus annectens. The sequence continues at coordinate 1,120,368,292 of NC_056743.1, forward strand.
CTCACATTGCTAATAGCACAACAGGTTGTGTACTTGCTTTTGATGCAGAAGGTTGTTGGTTCTACTCCCATAAGGGGTGAATGCTGCCGTATTGAAAGTTAAGATACTAACTATGAGCCTGTTATCAGTTTGCCATTCATTTCCTATTGCAATATTACTAGCTTATTTTTAATGTAATTTAGGCAATTTATTCCTCAGGGGCATCAGACACTTTATTTTTCGATGAAACCATGAAATATAAAGGTGATTGTAGCAGCAACCTCTTCATTACAGATTTATTTAACGTGGAATTATTTAGATGACTTTTTTACTACTTCAGAGATTGTGCATATTTACTGATAATGGTGGACTGTAGAATTGTGCATATTTACTGATAATAGTGGACTGTAGAAGTTTGAGTAGACTTTTATGATGGAAATGTTCTGAATTGGGCAGTTTTGTTTCATTGTTTACTGGAAAAATGTTGAAAGCAATAGGAAGGTGTATCAAAGAGCACATGTATGTTTCATATGCAAGGGGCCTATGATTTGAAAACAGCCCAGAATTAATTTTTATCTGCCACGGGTAAAATGTATTTTCTTTGAATGTGGGTTTTAATGTTGTTTCAATGAATGTGAGTTTCAAGGGCAGAGAAGTTTTAATGCCAAGTTTGTTTAGCAGATGTCTTAGAGTTTGTGCTGTAAAATGCAAAATAAAACTTTCAAATGAAGTTCAAATCATCATAGAAGTAAATCAGTATGCACATTAGTGTTTATGGTAAATGGAGTGAAATAGCAAAGTAATGGATCATTGGAATGGCTGCAGGGGGAGGCTCCATTCGACCATGGTTTTGTGAGGGGGAAGGGCGGCAAACTTAGGCAGCTCCAGCTGAACTATACCTCCCAACTGTCCAGATTTTCAAAGAATGAATAGATTTTTTGCTTCTTATTTTTGGTTTGTTCCTCATAAAATTTGTGGTTTTCTGGCAAATCATTTAGGAATTAAGTCACTAAATAATGACACACTAGTTTCAGACATCATAACCTTCAGAAAAATGCATGCTAAAGTAAGACCTGTTCTATCAACGGTCCCAGTTTATACAAGAGCAATTTTTAGTACTGTTTATATGTTCCCCCAATATATTTGGCCTTGTCCAGATTTATTGCATTAACAGGTTGAGAGGTACATGCAAATAAATTGCTTTATAGAATTAGGCATAGCAAACCTCTCAACTGTCCCTGATTTTGGCTCAAAATGTTGCTCTTCCCCTAATGATCCCTCCGCAAAGTAGCAATTTTGGAAGAAAACATGGAGAGTTTATAATTAAGAAATAACTGCAATAATCAGATTACTTTTATTTCAGAAATGCATGTAGATTATTTTATTTTGTCAGCTGCTCAAGTTAGCAGTACTAATATTAAAGTGTCACTTCTTTGACAGGTTCCCAGCTGTATTGTGTTGCTATTTTATATTTTTACATCACATTTGTGGTCCATTTTTCATAAAATTGTGTTTTTTTTTGGCAAATTAGTGACAAATAATTAGACTGAAGTTAGAAAATAATGACAGACATTTGAGTTTCAGATTTCATACCATTCAGAAAATTCATACTAATGCAAGACCTCTATTAGCTTTCTAAGTTTATAAGAGCAATATTTTAAAAATTGTCTTTATTTTTGGGCCTTTGTCCCATTTCTTTGTATGGCTTTGTCCAGATTTCTTGCTCTGAGGTTGAGAGGTATGACAAATGTGTCAGGGCCATCACAAGTCAGCCAGAGACATTTCAAACTGTGACATACTTGTTGCACCAAACTCCCCAATGTAATGACTCTGGATGTGTCGAAGCAAGGCAATGAGTAGTTATGCAATGTAAATGTGCAGAGAATCCCACCCATCCAAGGTAGACACAAGTACTAGAGTGGCTTTTCATCTGTCCTTGATTTTTACAGAATGGTCTGGTTTCTGTCATATTTTTGTACTGTTGATTTATGCTTATTACTCAAAGTGCCTGTTGCTCTGTGTTTAAGTAGCAATACTTTAATGACCATCAGGTAAGCTTGGCTGAGATTGCAAGATGCAAGTAAGCTTTAATAAGCATACTGTTAAAGAATTGCCAACATTGAAAGCCTTTCTGTTGCCATGTAGAGAATACTTAACTAGATAATGTATAAGCCTTGGGTATTGAAATGCATATGCCAGTATTTGTAATAAAGGACAGAATTACATTATTTTAAGAGTCTCATTACACTTGGAGACTTCCAGTCATCTCTGCAGGCTTTACCCGTAAACCGAATGCCAATCGCGTGGTCCATAACCTGTACAGTAATCCTTTTAAGCAATGTATCTTGAGCTTATTTCTTGTTTGCTTTTCATTTTTTACTTTGATCATGTTTTCCCCATGAAACAAGTAGATGTCAGGCAGCAGGTCTTTTTTGGATAAGGAACATTTTTACAAGTGGGGGCATCAGAGATTTCTACTTTCAGCATGTTACTTGTTACTTTAATAAAGCTGAATATAAATTATAATTAGAACTGCAGTGCAAGAAGTGGTTTGAGTTGAGTGGTGCTTGTTTTTCTTATACTTGATTTTGACTGGCATTCCATTGATGTATTTTAAAAAAAGTAATTTATTTTTTCATGCCTCGCAAACTTTTTTTGTTGCCATCTAGCTATTAAGCTGTCATGCAGCCAATGCACTGAAATATTTTTATTCTTCTACACTTCATTTTGTCTTGATTGGACTCTCATAATGATGGTTTGGCACCCAGGGCAGTATATTTAGTTTTTCTGGTTTGCTACTACAGGTGTGTATGTGCGTGGTAGGGAATACCTCAGGCTTGAACCCTGTACCTTGCATGCAGCTGTTAAAGACCTGAATTCCCTACCCACTAAAATTTGTAAAAAAAAAAAAATTGCAGATTTTTGCCTCATATTTGATCTGATCTGTTCCTCATTATATCTGTGGTTTGTAAATGTTGCAATGCTTGATATTTGATGGTGCAGTGGTAGCATTGTTGCCTCACAGCTGCAGGTTCTCAGGTTTGATTCTTGGCTGGGTTGCCTTCTTTGTGGGGTCTGCATCTTCTCCCTGTGTTTGTGTGGGTTTGCTTTTGTGTCCTCCCATGTTACAAAGACATGTCTGCATTATTTCTTCCTGGGCCTCTGCTGAAAATTTTTTTTGTTCCAAGTCAGACTGTCCAGATTAACAAATGTTAAATAAAATTGACAGGCATTTGAATTTCAGACTTCAGGTTTCTGAATGCTTATTTCCTTGCATATTTGATGGTGCAGTGGTAATATTGTTGCCTCACAGCTATAGGTTTTCTGGTTTGATTCTTGGCTGGAGTGCCTTCTGTGTGGAGTCTGCATCTCCTCCCTGTGTATGTGTGGATTTGCTCTGGTGCCCTGTCATTTTACAAAGATGTGTCTGCAGTATTTCTCCCTGGGTCTCTGCTGAAAATTGTTTTTGTTCTGTCAGCAGCAAAATTGACAGGCATGTGAATTTCAGACTTCATGTTCTTCAGAAAATACATAGTAACACAACCGTAACACAACCTTTTATTCTAGCAATTTTCTAAGTTTATAAGATGAATATTTGAAATGTGTCCCTATTTTTGGGACTGTATTGCCCCATTATTGGCTTCGTCCTGGTTTTTTGTGCTAAGGTTGACAGCTATGGCGAGAACTGAATTCACTGAATATGTTTGAGGGCTGTATTCCCTCATTACTGGGTTTGTCCAGGTGTTTTGTACTAAGAGGTTGACAGCTATGGTGAGAAATGAATTCACTAAATGATAACCATTTAAGTTTCAGTCTTCCTCTCTTTTACAAAGCAGCTGATTTGGCGTAGTGGTATGTTGCTCTGACTGTTTTGCACAGGGACCTTGTCAGTAAAATGTATGGTGGTAACACAGCATTTTATTCTAGCAACTTTCCAAGATTATACAAGCAATGTTTAATGTGTCCCTGGTTTTTGGGCTTTTGACCCCCCCCCCAATACATTTTGGCTTTTTCCAGTTTTCTTGTTCTGCGAAGTTGAGATGCAGTTGAGTATTGAGCAGATTTTACAAGAAGCTGAGAGCTTCAGGGGAACAGAAGTTTAGTGTTGCTTAAGTGAAGTTGGTTTGCTTTGTTAATAGCGCAACAGGTTGTGTACTTGCTTTTGATGCAGAAGGCTGTGGGTTGTACTCCCACAAGGGGTGGCTGCTGCCGTACTGAGAATGTTCTCCTTGGTGAAGATACTATGAGTCTGTTATCAGTTTGCCATTCATTTCCTCTTGCAATATTACTAGCTTATTTTTTAATGTAATATAGGCAATTTATTCTTGAGGGGCAACAGACACTTTATTTTTCGATGAAACCATGAAATATAAAGGTGTTTGCTAGCAACAAACTCTTCATTAGTTCCAGATTTCTTTAATGTGGAATTATTTAGATGACTTTTACTTCTTCAGAGATTGTGCATATTTACTGATAATGGACTGTAGAATTGTGCATATTTACTGATAATGGACTGTAGAATTGTGCATATTTACTGATAATGGTGGACTGTAGAATTGTGCATATTTACTGATAATGATGGACTGTAGAATTGTGCATGTTTACTAATAATGATGGACTATGGAAGTCTGAGTAGACTTTTATGATAAATGTTCTGAACTGGGCAGTTTTGCCATTATGGGTGCATGCATTTTGTTTCATTGCTTACTGGAAAAATTTTCAAAACAAATTTAAAACGCCCTCTAACAACTGTACTGTATTGTACAAGGAATATAGTTTAGTACAGTGAGGAAGGTGTATCAAAGAGCACATGTATGTTTCATATGCAAGGGGCCTATGATTTGAAAACAGCCCAAAATTAATCTTTATCTGCCACTGGCAAAATGTATTTTCTTTGAATGTGGGTTTCAATGCTGTTTCAATGAATGTGAGTTTCAAAGGCAGAGAAGTTTTAATGCTAAGTTTTCATTGTGAGACTGCATTGCTTTGTTTAGCAGATGACTTAGTGTTTGTGCTGTAAAATACAAAATAAAACTTTCAAATGAAGTCCAGCTCATCATAGAAGTAAAGCAGTATGCACATTAGTGTTTATGGTGAATGGAGTTAAATAGCCAAGTAATGGTTCATTGGAATGGCTGCAGAGGCTCCATTCAACCATGATTTTGTCAGGGGGGAAGGGCAGCAAACTCAGACAGGCCCAGCTGAACTATACCTCCCAACTGTCCAGATTTTCAAAGAATGAATAGATTTTTGCTTCCTATTTTTGGTTTGTTCTTCATAAAATTTGTAGTTTTCTGGCAAATAATTTAGGAATTAAGTCACTAAATAATGATACACTGAGTTTCAGACTTCATAACCTTCAGAAAAATGCATGCTAAAGTAAGAATTGTTATTCTACCAACTGTCTCAATTTATACAAGAGCAATTTTTAGTACTGCTTATATGTTCCCCCAATATATTTGGCCTTGTTCAGATTTACTACATTAACAGGTTGAGAGGTACATGCAAATAAATTGCTTTATAGAATTAGGCATAGCCAACCTCTCAACTGTCCCCGATTTTGGCTCAAAATGTTGCTCTTCCCCCTAATAATCCCTCCACAAAATAGCAATTTTGGAAGAAAACATGGAGGGTTTACAATTAAGAAATAAATGTAATAATCAAAGTTATAGATTACTTGAAATGCATGTAGATTCTTTTATTTTGTCAGCTGCTCAAGTTAGCAGTACTAATATTAAAGTGTCCCTTCTTTGACAGGTACCCAGCTGTATTGTGTGGCTATTTTATATTTTTGCATCACATTTTTGGTCCATTTTTCATAAAATTGTGTTTTCTGGCAAATTAGTGACAAATCACTAAAGACTGAAGTTAGAAAATAATGACAGACATTTGAGTTTCAGATTTTATACCCTTCAGAAAATTCATCTTAATGCAAGACCTATTTTATTATCTTTCTAAGTTTATTAGAGCAATATTTAAAAATTGTCCTTATTTTTGGGCCTTTGTCCCACTTCTGTGTATGGCTTTGTCCAGATTTCTTGCTCTGAGGTTGAGAGGTATGACAAATGTGTCAGGGCCATCACAGTCAGCCAGAGACATTTCAAATTGTGACATACTTGTTGCACCCCACTCCCCCATGTAGTGACTCTGGATGTGTCCAAGCAAGGCAAGGAGTAGTTATGCAGTGTAAATGTGCAGTGTGTCCCCCCATCCAAGGTAGACACAAGTACTACAGTGGCTTTTCATCTGTCCTTGATTTTGCAGAACGGTCTGGTTTCTGTCATATTTTTGTACTGTTGATTTATGCTTATTACTCAGATTTATGCTTATCACTCAGAAAGTGCCTGTTGCTCTGTGTTTAAGTAGCAATGCTTTAATGACCATAAGGTAAGCTTGTCTGAGATTGTAAGATGCAAGTAAGCTTTAATAAGCATACTGTTAATGAATTGCCAACATTGAAAGCCTTTCTGTTGTTGCCATGCAGAGAATACTTGACTAGATAATGTATAAGCCTTGGGTATTAAAGGACATGATTCCATTATTTTAAAAAGCTCATTACACTTGTTGGAGACTTCCAGTCATCTCTACAGACTTTACCCGTAAACTAAACAGAATGCCAATCATGTGTGGTCCATAACCTGTACAGTAATCCTTTAAGCAATGCATCTTGAGCTTGTTTCTTGTTTGCTTTTCATTTTTTACTTTGATCATGTTTTTCCCATGAAACAAGTAGATAGTTGTCAGGCAGCAGGTCTTTTTTGGATAAGAAACATTTTTACAAGTAGGGGCATCACAGAGATTTCTACTTTCAGCATGTTACTTGATACTTTAATTAAGCTGAATATAAATTATAATTAGAACTGCAGTGCAAGGAGAAGTGGTTTGAGACGAGTGTTTCTTGTTTTTCTTATACTTGATTTTGACTGGCATTCCAGTAATGTATTTAAAAAGTAATTTATTTTTTCATGCCTCACAACCTTTTGCTTCCATCTAGATATTAAGTAAGCTGTCATGCAGCCAATGCATTGAAATATTTTTATTCTTCTACACTTATTTTTGTCTTGATTGGACTCTCATAATGATGGTTTGGCACCCAGGGCAGTGTATTTAATTAAAGTTAGTTTTTGTGGTTTTGAGCATAGCTCCTCCCCTTTCTAGTTGGCCACACCCCTTCCCCTTGACCCCACCCATTCAGCTGTCTCCTGCAGCCCCCCCTTTGATTTGAAGTCACCAGCCGCCACTGGTTGGACGATTAAAATTATAGGAAAAAAGAGAGTGAAGAAAAGGTGGAAGTGAGTGGGAAAGGTCTGAGTAGATGGTAGAAGAGGAAATAATTTTAATTGACTATCAAAGAAAGATAAAAATTTGCAGATTAGTTTAAAATGTATGGTGAGAGAGGTTATAGGAAAAATAATGTGCTACCTTGGAGATTTTCTACCTGGGCCTCTGGTGAAGAAGGGTACCTGTGCTCAGCCGGACTTTCCTGGTAAAGAAATGTCAGTAAATAAATAAATATTAAAATATAGTTATACTTGAGAAATGATGTAGCTTTTTTCCATGGCATGCCACAGTTCCCAGGAACCAATATATAGTGTCTCATCATGTAGTCATTTATTTTCCAAAAATTCTGACACAAGCTTTGAAAACATTCCTTTATTTCGTCTTCAGTCACATCATCAGACTGAAACTGAACTTCCAGTCTCTTTGTATGTTAATGTTTTCAAAACAATATTCAATCCATGGATAATTGTTAATGCTTTTGTCAGAAGTACGCACAAAACACTACACCAACCCAAGTGCTTCAAAGATTATGTCAAAAAATTGCTCATTAACAAAGGTGTATTAGCGAGTAAATACCCTGAATTTTGATAGTCAAAGGTCTGTAAAATCCTCTCCTGTTGCATACCTATAAACTGCAATATGTTTTACTTTTCATCTGCCAAAGGCCTCTCTTTTTTACGTCAGTATTTGTGCCAGACCATGCCCCATTTCATTCACAGATGAAACATACGATTACACTGCAGCTTTATCTTTCATTTTCCTAGCATCTTCTTTTTGAGCTCAGACATTTAATATGCTACCATGTTGCATTTACCCTGGACAGCTGACAAACACTCCTCTTGTCTCTTGCACAGATGAACTAATACACAGCCTGGATTCATTTATGACAATCTCCATTTTCTCACATAGGTCTCAACCGCTTGAGAGGCCAATGTGGAACACAGACCCCAGCAATGTGTGACAAACGGAAAATGGAAACACCCTATTTTCGCAGTGCGCGAAAATGCACCATTTCCATGAGACCTAGTTGAAGTGGGCTTTCTGCCAGAAGTACTAACTTAGTGAATATTGTACATTTTTAAAATTCAAAAGGACACTTGTCAAGTAACATGAAGTCAGCACAAACCATTGATAAGATGCAATATACTCAGTATCAAATAGTTACATAACGGTATTCAAGTGCAACTTTAAAAAAATGCTTTTCATCATCTGCTGTTCCAACCCCACCACATTTTCTCCCAACTAAATCCATTAACTCAACCAGTCAGGGACAAATCAGGGACAAATAAAGAACTAGGAAGGGGCACTTTTAAAATATTGCTACTATTACCTTGAACATTAACAGAATAAGAGAATATAGCAATAACCCATGCCTGGGTGTGGGTAATGCTGGATTTACCCATGGTTGGTGTGGTTTGGTCATGAGGGCGAAGCCCAAGTGGCCAAACAAAGCCAACCGTGGGTAAATCCAGCATTGCCCACACCCAGAAGTGGGTGATTGCTATTATACAATGACATTATTTAAGAAAAAAAAAATTACTTTTCTTAAATAATGGAGTTGTATAATGCCTCCTTGCTGCCCTTCCGCAGCTGTCTGGTATTCTGCGGCAGTTCTGATGTACTGCGCATGCGTATGCCTATGCAGTACATCAGAGCTGTGGGCAAAAGCAACGGAGAAAGCAAGATCTCCGTTGCTTTTTACAAACTGTTTTGGTATGTTAAATGGGTTTAACATAGTGAGACAGCTTTAAAAAAAGCAACGGAGAATCTCAGTTGCTTATTTTAAAGCTGTCTCGCTATGTTAAACCCATTTAACATAGCGAGACAGTTTTGAAAAAAAAGCAATGGAGAAAGTAAGATCTCCATTGCTTTTTACAAACTGTTTCGCTATGTTAAATGGGTTTAACATAGCGAGACAGCTTTAAAAAAAGCAATGGAGAATCTCTGTTGCTTTTTTAAAGCTGTCTCCCTATGTTAAACTTGTTTAACATAGTGAGACAGTGTTGCTGTAAGAGTTATAGTAATGGAAAAAGTCCGGGCGACCGGACCTTTTTCCATTACTATAACTCGGATTTACAAAGTGCACGCTGACCAATCAGAGTACATGTTTTTTGAATATTAATGGGGGGTTGTTGTATAATGTGAATTAATACACACTTTCTGAAAAATGTTTACTGGGATTGTATTATACATCTGCTATATGTTTCAGTATTATGCCACAAACAGTATATTTGAAGGTCAGAATCAACTGTTTGCCATTTTACAATCTGCTGTCTTTGTAACATAGCTACTAAATGTACTTATCTGCACATCAATAATTATCTTTTTCATATAACTTTAATAGCATGCATAATAATTATATAATAATAATAATAATAATAATAATAATAATAATAATAATAATAAAAACACCCCTTTCTTAACCATGTAGGCCCACTGGACACACAATTCCCTTCAGGGACAACCTGGGAGAAATGTCTGGATAAGTAACTTACACAAAGTTACACAGCAGCCAAATGTAGACTAAGAGAATCAAACCCTATACCACAGGAAGTACAGCTCACAGCCTTAATCCTTGATATCAGCTTCTAGACTGCTCTAACTTAAGTCATGCTGCCTTGAGTTTAGTTACCTACTAGCATCAATGTTTGTGTCTTTCGGCTTTTCCCGGTTAGGGGTCGCCACAGCGGAACTCCAGTCTGCTAATGATTGGTAGTGGATTTTTATGTACCGGGTTACCAGCCCTGATGCACAACCTTCAATGAAGGCACGCCCCATTCACGTATGCCTCCACACAGAAGACGCTCTAGCTGAGAATTGAACGGGACAACGTCTTGCTATTAGGCGACAACGCTACCGCAGCACCACCACCGCAGATATGTCCATCAGATGTGGTTCCATGTGTGTAGCTGCAACTGAGGTCACAGTAGTAGGCATAAGCCTCTGCTTTTCTCATGCTCTTATGAGCAGCAGTTACATCTGTTGCCCTCTAGTCTTTGAGACCCTTGTTCTGGTTCCATAACTTATTGCAAAGTTTAGCTAGAGTAATTGCCAGTTTTCTCCTCATTTTTTCCATAGTTCTAGTATATATATATATATATATATATATATATATATATATATATATATATATATATATATATATATATATATATATATATATATATATATATATATATATATATATATATAATATCAGCATGGGCAAGCCAGGCATTTGCCATATACACCATCATTTATAGTTTTTTTAAAGTTATTTTGTGGAATGAAACATTTGAATTTAATTTAAAATGTGGTACATTTATTGTGGTTTATGGTTACAGGTAATTTTTGTTAGAATAACTGAACAACTGCTAAGCTATTTTTTCAGTAGCAGCAACAACAAAAAGTATTCTGCCAAATGCATTCATTCTCTGTATTGTCAGGTGAAGAACTACACTTGTAGCAATAGGGTTTATTCTGGAAAATGGCATACATTTCCATAAATCCTAACTATGCCCCTGGTCATCCAGATGCATTGTCTTGTCTAGTTTAACCTAGAAAATTCTAAAGACATTTCATGACTATCTCTTCTGCGAAAAGACAGAAACAAACCCACACATTCTGACCACATTAGAAATGAGTATGATAAATCCTTTTTCGTCTTCAGTAAATAAAGTGCCATATCAGTAGTCAGGCACAAAAAAAGTTTACTCATTTTCTTGAAGATGTGACTTACGTGACGTGGCTTGCATACTGCAATGCCAATGGTTATAACTGCGATATATGAGCCAGTCAAAAGTCACAATGTGGAGCGATGGCTGCTCAGTGTGGAACTGTGGAACAATGGCCTTAATCGATCACAAATACGGAGAGCTCCGCACAATCTGGAGCACTTGACTGCTCAGATTCATAGGTAGGTACTAGGCTATTGGCCCTAGGGCCTATATAAGCCTAGCCAAAAGGTACCCTGGCTTTCGCCACCCAAGAAAATTATTTTTCTGTACCACTGTCGAGCAGAGTCACAAAAGTGATCCCCAGAGTGAATTTCCTATCTCCCATCCAGTCATCAATATTTTTCTTGAAGAGTGCTAATGAGGAGCTTTGTTTGATATAGATAGGTAGTTTGTTCCAGAGTATAGGAAGTTTCTGGGACAGGAATCTATCCCTCCAGCATGTTCTGTTTATGGTGGTGACAAGGTTTAGGTCCCTAGAGCATGTAACTCGTAGGGATTGGGATTTCTTTAAGTGGGGCATGTCTAAAAGCTCTGTGTTTGACATAGCTTTGTGTGTTAGGCAGAGATCACCTCTGAGTAGGCGATATGTGATGGAGTAAAGCTGCAGTATTTTGAGATGGTCTGTGTAGGGCATCTGTTTGAGGCCAGTAATCCTCTTTGTGAGGTATTTCTGCGGCGTTTCCAGTTGTTGTAGATGTCTTATGAGGTACATGCCAAAAGGGGCATTGTACTCTATAATGGGTCTAATGATTGACGAGTAGAGGGAAGCAATGTCTTTTTTCCTGGATGAGAAACCTTTTGTGATGAGGTGTGCCACGTAGAAGAATTTCCTGACATCTGTGGCAATGTGATTATCAAAGGAGAGACTACTGTCCACCTGTGTCACAAGGTCTATTATCACACTTTCTGTGTTAAGTAGACTACCGCCTATGTTATAATTCATGGGTATGGAGTTTTTACCAAAGAGGATGACAATGCACTTTATGGCATTGAGCTTGAGGCCATGGCTTTGACACCAGGCATCTGTCTCAGTGAGGCCCTTTTGTAGGATGTCCACATCTTTTGGAGTTTTGATTATGGTTCCTAGCTTACAGTCATCTGCGAACTTCATTAGCCAAAGACCTTCGGTGTTAGCCTGTACTTCAGAGAAGTAGATTCCAAACAGGAGAGGACCCAGGACTGAACCCTGTGGTATTCCACTTGTCTCTGGTCTGAAGTTGGATTTGGAGTCTGCTACTTTCACAGTGTGGGTTCTATCAGTGAGCCAGTTGGCAACCCATCTTGTGACATAGGGATTTATACCTAGTTTAGTGAGTTTATCTATAATTCCAGAGTGGGGGGGGGGTGGTGGTGTTGAAAGCCTTGGTGAGATCTAGATAAGCTGTGTGAACCACTTTACCCTCATCTACGGCTTTGGTGACTGCTTCAAAGAAGTCTATCAGGTTTAGGAGACATGATCTGCCTTTTACAAACCCAAACTGGGTGGGGTCCTGAGTATGGAGATTACCAATGTCATTGTTTATAAGTTCCATGATGATATGTTCCATAGCCTTGCAGACCAGGCTCATTGGCTTATGGGGTGGTACTTTCCGGGGTTCATGGTGGCTCCCCCTTTGTGGAGTGGGATATCCGTCACTGTGCACCATTCAGTTGGCACATAGCCTGAGGTGAGGCTATGATTGAACATGGTACTTAGGTGGGGTGCCAGTTTGTTCTGTAGTTCATGTAGAACACAGCCTGGGATGTTGTCAGGTCCCATGGATGCTGTGTTCCTGGCTTTGGATAGTGTGTTTTTTACCTGTGCAGCCATGATTACAGGAACTTTGCATTCTTCTGGTATAGAGATGGGCCCTTTAGGGGATGACAAGGGGGGTAAAGTTAGCACTGAACCTATCTGCCAGGATGTTGGCAATATCAGTTGGTTCTGTATATTTAGTGCCATTCTGCTGTAACTCAGAGCAGATCTGAGTGTTGCCATTGAGATTCTTGACCTAGCTATAGAATGCTTTGTGGTTTCCTTTAGAGTCATGGTGATTTTGTTTTCGTAACTAGCTTTGGAGGATTTTATGAGGGATCTCAGCTTCTTACTGAGGCTGACCAGAGAGTTTCTCCAATCATGGGATTTTACTCTTTTTTGCAACAGTTTCTTTCTTCTGTTGTAGAGTTTGTTTATTGCAGGGGACCACCAGATTGGCTTCCTTTTTTTTGGAGGATAGCATCTTGGTTCTGTTAGGGATTGCACGATCCATGCACTCGTGGAAGTGCTTATAAAGTGCATTTGTGTAGGATTCAGCAGTCATACCTCTATTGTCCGTCAGCATGGGTGTCGTGAAGTTTGCCACTTCTGTCTTAAGAAGCGTGAAGTTGGCTTTAGAGAAATTTTTTACTGTGGTTTCCCTAATGGGGGTTGGGGGAGGGATGTGGATGTCTAGGGTGATTAGCTTGTGGTCGGATCTGACCAATGAGGAATTGACCTCTGGTGTGGAACACTGGTTGCCTATGTTGGTAATAACCAGGTCTAGGATATTGCTGTCCCTGGTGGGGGTGTGGATAAGTTGATCCAAGGCATTTGAATTTATGAATTCCAGAAAACGTTGAGCAGAAGAGTTGGTACATGAGTAGTTTTCCCAGTTAATGGTGGGGTAGTTGAAATCAATCATTATTAGGGTGTTAGGTTGTACCCTAATATTTTCCAGTGTATCAAGAAATGAGGAGTGGGAATCCTGGGGCATAGTGGGGGATCTGTAGCAAGCTACGATTTGGATTGCGGTCTTGCCCAGAGTTAGTTGCACTTGGATAATCTCGGATGCATTATGCTGAGCAGCTAGCTTGGAGATGTGGATATCCTTAATGAATATGGACACGCCTCCACCTTTAGTGTTTCGGTCCAGGTTAGGTGGCCGAAAGTTTGGTATGAATTCTAGCTTGGTAATGCAGGGGTACTCTCTGGAGCCTTGAACCAGGTCTCTGTCACTGCACAGATGTCGATGTTCTCCATTTTAAGGGGTGCCTCGAGTGAGGGCATTTTGAGGTTTAGACTTCTAGCATTTGGTAGCAATACCCTCAGATTCTTCTTGCTTGTACCTGTTACCATGGTGAATTTGTCATTTGAACCTTGCCTAAAAAAGGCACTATAGGGGTGGCTAGAGCCCTAGCCAGTATCCAGAATCCCAGGGGCAACAGGTGCAGGCCATCTCTGGCAAAGCATCGTGGTTTGTCGATCATGTCATTCCAGGCAGACAGATACTGGATCCCCTTAGAATGACACCAGAAGCTTAGCCAATTGTTGAAGTCAATCATTTTGTCCTTGTATCATTCTGGGTGATGGCAGGATGCTACTCAGGGCTAGGGTCATACCTGCCTGGGTTACAAGATCGGACAGCTCCTCCATGTCTCTTTGTAGTCCAGGGAGGTACATCTCAGGTCATTCACACCAACATGGACAATGACAGAGTGATATTTGTACTTGATGTGGTGTGACCTGAGTGCATGCATTATGTGGCGAATCCTGGCACCCGACAGGCAGCTGACAGTAACTTTCTCCTTGTTTAGCCTGGTGAGTGGAACATCAGTGTGCCTGACTATAGAGTCACCTATGACTAGAGTGTTGGGTACGTTGTTATCAGCTGTCTCATTCCTTAATGGAAAGCACTGCTCCACTATATTACTCCCGAGAGTTGTAGTATTAGACTCAAGTTAATTTCATTCATCATTTTTAACATAATTATATTATCCAAACCACCTAAATCAATGGTAGTCACTGCAGTTTCTTCAGAAACTGAATCTAGTATTTCTCAGGTTGGCATAACTCTCGCTTCCTCCTGCATTGTGTCTCAGGCAAAGTCTTCCTCCACTGAGTAGAATTTACCATGTACCCAGGCCACATCTCTCCTAGTCAGTATGATCATCACCTATGGTCTCCCATAAGCCAAGTACTACTACTACTACTACTAACAATAATATAAAATAAATAAAACAATTCAGAGCAAACACTTCATACTCCGATGACACAGATTTATAAAACAAATAGTGTCTGCTGCTAGGACAATCTGAAACTGGCCTTTTCACTATTATAACAGTAAAATAAATCTTTAGATGCTTTGAATTTTTAACTATTGTATGCTTAAATTTTTTTTTTTAATTTTGCTTTCTTACAGGATTATAACAGTGGTGTATTGTTAGTGCATGTACTCGTACTCTAGTGACATCTAGTGGCCAATCTAATACACCACACTGCACTGACCAGCTAGTGTCAGCACCCTAGGTAACAGCTTAGCAGCCTCAGCAGCCCTGCACACACAAACACTGCTGACAGCCCTTTGTGTGTGTGTGTGTGTGTGTGTGTGTGTGTGTGTGTGTGTGTGCGCGCACGCGAGTGTGTGTGTGGAGGGGGGACATCCTATTAGTTTGTGCTCCCTGTACATCAACAGCTCCTTAAGCACTTTTTGAAAGGAGACTCAACAAAAAGGTTGTGTCCTACAGTGTAGGGTTATATTATGACACAGAGCATAATGAAGCATGGATTCCGGTGCATGGTCTTGTCATGATTGCTGTCTTAGAATCCAGTCTGAAACCTGGCTTTCCCTTTCTACCTACCCTACTGAACATGTTTTGAGCATTTAGAAATGACAGGCCTCTTGTCCACCTTGGAGATGGCAATCTTCCAATTTCACAAAAAAAAAAAAACTGTGTTCTCATGCTATCATAGGATCATATGAAGTTACTAGGCTAATGGCCTGAGAGTCCTCACAAGCCTAGCCAAATTTACCCTTGTTCCATGATCAGCACCTATTGTCCCTGTTCAAGAGGGACACAGGTGGAATCCCCGGCTGAATTTATGGTTACTCTTCTAATTGTCCAGATTGCATTTGAAGACAGCCAATAGGTGCTCTGTTTGACATGAAGTGTAATTCTATTCCAAAGGTGTGGTAACCTCTGGAAACAAATCTGTCCCTCTAGCAGAATCTATTGATGTCACATGCCAGGTTTAGGTCCTTGGAGCGAGTAACCCATGTGCCATTTGACTTGCGGATGTGTAGCATTTCAGTAAGCAGGGTCAGAGTTCACCTTATATGCTAGGCTATCACCTCTTTGTAGTCTGTATGAAATAGAATAAAGTGACAGTGATTTCAGCCAATCCACATAGGATAGCTGCTGAAGACCCTGACTTTTCCTTGTGAGGAACCTTTGTGGTCTCTCCAATTACTGTAGATACTTTGAAAGGTACATACCAAAAGTGGCATTGTACTCAATTATTGGCCTAATGAGGGAAGAGTACAAGGAGATGATAACTTTTCCTTTTCTTGAGGCAATGCCCTTACTTATGAGATAAGCCATATGGAATGCCCTTCTTACCACTGTGGAAACATGGTGATGAAAGCCAAAGTTGCTGTCAGTCTGAGTACCCGGATCTCTCACCACTGAGTGCATACTTAGGGTACTGCCATTGATGTGGTAGGTAATTTGCAGGAACATCACTCTTACTGAAAGGGATGATAAAACTTTTTTTGCACTGAGTTTGATGTCATGACCCAGTTTTCAGTCATCAGCAAACTTTGTCAGCCACAGTCCCTTGGGTTTAGCTTGTACTTTGCAGAAATATATTTCAAACAGTAGAGGTCCCAGGACCAATCTCTGTGGAACACCACTGGTTACGGGTCTACTGTTCCAGGTGGATTCCCCTATTTTGACTGTATGGGTTCTATCAGTGAGCCAGTTTGCAACCCACCTTACGATGTTATCTAGCTGCGAGAATTTGTCAATGATGCCTGAGTGGGGGATAGTGTCAAATGCCTTGGCTAGGTCTAGGTAGGCTGTATGCACAGACTTCCCCTCATCCAGGGCCCTGGTGACTGTCTTGAAGAAGTCCACCAGGTTTAACAGGCATGATCTCCCCTTGACAAATGTAAATGGGTAGGATCTAGCATTTGGAGATTACCTGTATCTTTGTTGATAAGGTCCATGATGATTCTGTCCATGGCCTTACAGATAAGGCTATTCAGGTTAATAGGTCTGTAGTTCCCTGCTTTCCATACAGCTGGGATGAAGCCGATGCTTAGACTGTGATTAAAGAGAGTACCTAATGGTAATGATAATTCTTGTTTCAGCCCATTTAGGACACAGCCTGGGGTGTTATCGGGTCCCATTGATGCTATGTTTTTTGGCCTTAGAGAAGGTGTTTATGACCTACTCTTTAGAGATACAAGGTAGGGGAGAGGTGGTAGGGATGTCATGAGGTACATATGGCAGGGACAGGGGAGTGAAGTTTTCATCAAACCTGTCAGCTAACAGGCTAGCTACGTCCACCGTTCAGTATGTGTGTTATCATTAACTACCAGTTTGGCTGAAATCTGGGCCTTACCTATATGATTGTCCATGTCACTTTGACACTCATATAAACTGTCTGGTTATAGAGTACCTGGTGGAAGGAAAGAAGAAATCAAACATTTTGCAAATATAGAGTATATTTTAGTGCATTTATTAAAATTGTATTTGCCTTAATATTGCTACAACTCAAGTGCTCTAGGTTGCACTGCATCTGAATTGTTTTAGTCTGTTTTAGCTGCTTTTCTGTATATATAAACTTTTCTGTATATGTAGACTATTTATTCTACTGTATTACTCCCTCTTAAATCATTTTTCAGTTGTGCACTTGCCTTGCTTCATTCAAAAAGTTTTAAACTGCTAATTTTGGAGAGTTTTAATTGCATTTACTTTTTAGGGCTACACACTCAAGTACGTTAGCCTTTTCTGTGTTTATTTACTGCATTATTGCATTGTTTAGCCTGTTTTAACCAAAAAAAAAATACTATCTTGTTTGCTTGTTTCCTGCCTTTCCTAGCTAGTGTAGTTCAGATCCCAGGCTTTCCTGGTTTCAGGACTTTATTTTCTGTGTTCAGAGCTATCCAGGCCTTGCTGTGGTAGAGGGAAGTCCTACTGCTTACCATTGGGGGTGGTGAGCATTGTACTTCCTATCCAACACTAGAGGAGTGATTTCCAGCTCTGAAATTGCAATGTTATTAGCCATTTTGGGAAGATTTCTATCCCTTTCAACTTTCTGGCTTAAAAACGCATGTGTTTGCACATTTTTCACATCGTGCAACACTGTGGGGCTACAGTTAAACTATTCCAGGTGCCAGAAATTCTGCTCTTCAAATTTTCCCTTAGAACTAGCTGGTTTCTCAGTAGTAGACTAAAATCTGAACCCCTGTGACTAGCACTTGCTCTAGAACCCGCTGGAAAGCACTAGGAAGCCTTAACCTGATACAAGCACTCAACTCTCCTTGTTAATAAGGAGAAATTAATCGTAGGCACTAAACAGCCTATAACTGCAAACTAACTTGCAAAGGTAAGGGAAAACAGCTCTTGTACTTTACAAAAAAAGCACCTAAACAGGCACGTCCAAGAGTCTGCTTCCAGTGATTTCTCCTGTCCACCTGGTGACTCTGGGCATACTGGGGTAATGCAGCAACTGCCTCATGTACACAGACAACCCTCTCCTCCTACCACCCAACACTACAACCTGTGAGAGATGCACGTACATAGCCAAACTGGAAGCAAAGCTCTCTCCAGCCAAGATTGTGCTAGACAGTCAAGAGGAGAATGTTAACACCTGCACTACACCTCAAGCAACACATAGCCCTTCAAAACCCACGCCATCATCATCCACACATAGCAACACTAAACCCACATATGCAGAGGCCCTTAACATTAACCTGCCCAAGCAACAAGGACCTCCGAAGCTGAAACGCAAACAAACACCAGTCACAACCAAAATGACACACAGCTCACAACACCAGTGTGCCACTCAACAGCAGCCCCTAAGGCAAGACTACGTACCCAACACTTTAGTCATAGGTGACTCTATAGTCAGGCACATTGATGTCCCACTCACCAGGCTGAGCAAGGAGAAAATTACAGTCAGCTGCCTGTTGGGTGCCAGGATCCGCCACATAATGCATGCACTCAAGTCACTCCATGACAAGTACAAATACAACTCTATCATTGTCCATGTTGGAGTGAATGACTTGAGATGTACCTCCCTGGGCTACATGAAAAGAGACATGGAAGAGCTCTCGGATCATGTTGCCCGGACAGGTATGACCCTAGCTCTGAGTAGCATCCTGCCTTTGCCCAGAATGATACCACAGTATAAGGACAAAATGATTGACTTCAACAATTGGCTAAGCTTCTGGTGTCATTCAAAGGGGATCCAGTATCTGTCTGCCTGGGATGACATGATAGACAAACCATGATGCTGTGCCAGAGATGGCCTGCACCTGTCACCACTGGGATTCAGGTTACTGGCTAAAACTCTTGCCACCCATATAGTGCCTTTTTTAGACAAGGTTCAAAGAACAAAACCACCACCATAACAGATACAAACATGCAAAATCTGAAGGTAATGCTACTCAATGCTAGAAGTCTAATCCTCAAAATGCACTCTCTTGAGGCACTCCTAAAATGGAAAACATCAATATCTGTGCAGTAACTGAGACCTGGTTCAAGACTCCAGAGAGCACCCCTGCAATACCAAGCTACAACTCTTACCACACTATTCGGCCACCAAACCAAGAAAGAAACACTAAAGGTGGAGGAGTGTCCATCTTCACCAAGGATATTCACACCTCCAGGCTAGTTGCCCAACACGATGCATCTAAAATTCTCCAGGTGCAACTAACACTAGGGAGGACTGCAATCCAAATTGTAGTTTGCTACAGGTCTCCCACCATGCCCCAAGATTCTCACTACACCTTTCTAAACATACTGAAAAATATTAAGATTCAACCAAACAGACTAATACTGGGTGATTTCAACTACCCTGCCATTAACTGGGAAAACTACTCGGGTACCAACACCTTTTCACAACGGTTCTTGGAATTCATAAATTCCAATGCCCTGGATCAACTAATCCATTGTCCCACCAGGGGCTCCAATATCCTAGTCATGGTCATTACCAACATGGGAGGTAGATGCTCCACACCAGTGGTCACCCCCTCATTGGTCAGGTCTGACCATAAGCAAATCACCCTTGACATCCACATCCCACCCCCACCCCCCCATTAAGGAAACCTCTGTAAAAAAAACTTCTCCAAAGCCAGCGTCATGATACTTAAGTCAGAAGTGACAAACTTCATGGCACCCATGCAGAAGGGAGCTGAAAGTTTGACTGCTGAATCCTACACTAAGGCACTGTACGAGCACATCCACTCATGCATGAATTGTGCCATCCCAAATAGAACCAAGACGCCCTCCTCCAAAAAAAGGAAGCAATCTGGTGGTCCCCTGCCATAAACAAAATATACAACAGAAGGAAGAAACTATTGCAAAAAAGAGGAAAATCCCATGATGCAAAAAACTCCCTTACCAGCTTCATAAGAAGCTGAGATTCCTCATAAAATCCTCCAAAGCTAGTTATGAAAATAAAATTGCCAAAGATTCCAAAGACAACCACAAGGCATTCTATAGTTATGTCAAGAATCTAAATGGCAATGCTCAGATCTGCTCTGGGCTACAACAGAATGGTATTAAATACACTGAGCCCAAGGATATTGCCAATATCCTGGCAGATCGATTTAGTGCCAACTTCACCCCTCTCTCACCCCCTAAAGGGCCCATCTCAATACCAAACGATTGCCAAATTTCAGTAATCATGGCCACATAGGTAGAAACAGCACTCTCCAAAGCTAAGAATACAACATCCATGGGACCAGATGACATCCCGGGCTGTGTACTACATGAACTACAAAATGAACTGGCACCTCACCTAAGTGTCATGTTTAATCATAGCCTCACCTCAGGCTTCGTGCCCACTGAGTGGCGCACAGCTACAGCTATCCCACTTCACAAGGGGGATCCACCTTGGATCTCGGGAACTACCGGCCCATCAGTCTGACAAGCCTGATCTGCAAGGGCATGGAAGTTATAAACAAAGACATTGCCAACCTTCAAACATTGGACCTCACCCAGTTTGGGTACGTGAAGGGCCGATCTTGTTTCCTGAACCTGATTGACTTCTTCAAATCAGTCTCCAGAGCTGTGGACGAGGGTAAGGCAGTCCACACAGCCTATCTGGACCTCGCCAAGGCCTTCGACACCATCCCCCACTCTGGAATCATTGATAAACTTACTAAGCTGGGCATAAATCCCTATGTCACTTGATGGGTTGCCAACTGGCTTACTGACAGAACCCAGACTGTAAAAGTAGCTGACTCCAAATCCAGCTATAGACAAGTGACAAGTGGAGTACTTCAGGGTTCAGTCCTGGGACCGCTCTTGTTTGCATCTACTTCTCTGAAGTACAGGCAAACACTAAGGGACTTTGGTTAACAAAGTTCACAGATGACTGCAAATCGGGAGCCATTATAGAACCCCCAAATAATGTGGATAGTCTACAAAAGAGCCTTACAGAAACAGATGCTTGGTGCCAGAGCCATGGGCTCAAGCTTAATGCCAAGAAATTAATAGTTATCTCCTTTGGAAAAAAACATGTACCCATGAATTACCACATAGGTGGCAATACACTAAACACAGAAAGTGTGATGAGAGACTTGGGGACACAGGTGGACAGTGGTCTCACCTTTGATAACCACATTGCCACAACAGCCAGAAAAATCCTTCTAAGTGGCACACCTCATCACTAAGGGCTTTACATCCAGAAAACAGGAGGTCATTGTCCCACTCTACTCATCCCTCATTAGACCCATTATAGAGTACAACTCCCCGTTTTGTATGTACCTCACCAGACATCTGCACCAGCTGGAAAGGCCACAGAAATACCTCACTAAAAGAATCACAGGCCTAAAGCAGATGCCCTATGCTGGCCATCTAAAAAAACGCCAGCTATACTCTGTGGCATATCATCTACTCAGAGGTGATCTCTGCTTAACATACAAGGCCATGTCAAACCCTGAGCTGTTGGACATGCTCCACTTAAAGAAATCCCAGTCCCACAGAGCCACACACTCCAGGGATCTAAACCTTGTCATCACAATGAACAAAACATACTGGAGGGATAGGTTCCTGACCTAGAGACACCCCATACTCTGGAATAGACTGCCCATACATGTCAGGCAGAATGCCTCCTTGGCCCTCTTCAAAATGAACCTTGACGATTGGATGGGAGATAGGATATTCACCCCAGGGATCACGTCAGTCACCCTGCTAGACAGAGGTCCAGGGAAGTAAATATTGTGGGAAGAAATATCCGGGGAATTGTTTGGCTAGGCATGTATCAACCTATGAACCTATGAACCAAAATGTTTCTAGATTTCTTCTTAATTCCCCTATGATAGTTAAGCAGTATGCTATATAGATGTGGAAGATAGCCAGGCTGAAATATATGCTTTCCTTTTGTTTGTCATCCAAAAAATGAGATCTATTTCATAAAAACTTTCTACACTGAGAAGTGTAAGCTGAAAATGTCTAAAGCGCACACAGAATCTGTTTTGTTTTACAGGGAGTACAAGGTAGTGCAGCACTGTGTGCTTCACATGTGGTTTAATAGCAGTACCAGGCATGTCAGCGTTGTCTAACATGGGCACACAGAGGAACGGCAGGACACCGTGGGGAGTACAGGGAGTACAAGGTAGTGCAGCACTGTGTGCTTCACATGTGGTTTAATAGCAGTACCAGGCATGTCAGCGTTGTCTAACATGGGCACACAGAGGAACGGCAGGACACCGTGGGGAGTACAGGGAGTACAAGGTAGTGCAGCACTGTGTGCTTCACATGTGGTTTAATAGCAGTACCAGGCATGTCAGCGTTGTCTAACATGGGCACACAGAGGAACGGCAGGACACCGTGGGATGTACAGGGAGTACAAGGTAGTGCAGCACTGTGTGCTTCACATGTGGTTTAATAGCAGTACCAGGCATGTCAGCGTTGTCTAACATGGGCACACAGAGGAACGGCAGGACACCGTGGGGAGTACAGGGAGTACAAGGTAGTGCAGCACTGTGTGCTTCACATGTGGTTTAATAGCAGTACCAGGCATGTCAGCGTTGTCTAACATGGGCACACAGAGGAACGGCAGGACACCGTGGGGAGTACAGGGAGTACAAGGTAGTGCAGCACTGTGTGCTTCACATGTGGTTTAATAGCAGTACCAGGCATGTCAGCGTTGTCTAACATGGGCACACAGAGGAACGGCAGGACACCGTGGGGAGTACAGGGAGTACAAGGTAGTGCAGCACTGTGTGCTTCACATGTGGTTTAATAGCAGTACCAGGCATGTCAGCGTTGTCTAACATGGGCACACAGAGGAACGGCAGGACACCGTGGGGAGTACAGGGAGTACAAGGTAGTGCAGCACTGTGTGCTTCACATGTGGTTTAATAGCAGTACCAGGCATGTCAGCGTTGTCTAACATGGGCACACAGAGGAACGGCAGGACACCATGGGGAGTACAGGGAGTACAAGGTAGTGCAGCACTGTGTGCTTCACATGTGGTTTAATAGCAGTACCAGGCATGTCAGCATTGTCTAACATGGGCACACAGAGGAATGGCAGGACACCGTGGGGAGTACAGGGAGTACAAGGTAGTGCAGCACTGTGTGCTTCACATGTGGTTTAATAGCAGTACCAGGCATGTCAGCATTGTCTAACATGGGCACACAGAGGAATGGCAGGACACCGTGGGGAGTACAGGGAGTACAAGGTAGTGCAGCACTGTGTGCTTCACATGTGGTTTAATAGCAGTACCAGGCATGTCAGCGTTGTCTAACATGGGCACACAGAGGAACGGCAGGACACCGTGGGGAGTACAGGAGTACAAGGTAGTGCAGCACTGTGTGCTTCACATGTGGTTTAATAGCAGTACCAGGCATGTCAGCGTTGTCTAACATGGGCACACAGAGGAACGGCAGGACACCGTGGGGAGTACAGGGAGTACAAGGTAGTGCAGCACTGTGTGCTTCACATGTGGTTTAATAGCAGTACCAGGCATGTCAGCGTTGTCTAACATGGGCACACAGAGGAACGGCAGGACACCGTGGGGAGTACAGGGAGTACAAGGTAGTGCAGCACTGTGTGCTTCACATGTGGTTTAATAGCAGTACCAGGCATGTCAGCGTTGTCTAACATGGGCACACAGAGGAATGGCAGGACACCGTGTGGACCATTGGGGCTAGCCTTTTTAGGAGAAATGTGCAAAACAGTTCAGAAACATGAACAAATGCATTGTGCTCATTACCCATTCTTATGTACTACCTGTTTATTTGTACGTAGTTTGTGCACTGTATTCCCTGATTAATAAAACACACCTTGGTGGTGGTGGTGGAGGGACTAGTATTTTATTTTCGGATACTGGACTTCACTGATGTCAGTATATTCCAACTGTGCATGTTGGTTATACATTTGCAGTGCTGCTGCTGTTGTTGTTGGGTAGTATTATGTTTGTGATCACAGCATTCTGCATGTTATTGCTATGCTGTCTGAGATTTGTAAGTGTGCCTACATTAGCCTATCTTTCTGTACCAATAGATCTATAGATACAAATAGATAGGCAGACATAGATATAAATATTGATATAGAAAAACATAAGCATGTGTGTGTGTGTGCTTGTGTACATATATGCATGCGTGTGTGTGCATGTGCGCATCTGTGTGCATGCATGCGCGTGTGTGCTTGTGTACATATATGTGCGTGTGTGTGTGCATGCATGCATGTGATGTGTGTGCTCTTGTGTACATATATCCGTGCGTGTGTCTGCATGTGTGCATCTGTGTGTGTGTGCATGAGCACGTGTGCGCCATGCATGTGATGTGTGTTTGTGTGTGTGTGTAGAGACATATACACACACACAAACACACACCTACAATGCTGATGCTACCACTGATGGGACCCTTTCTGCTGTGGCACCTCTCTCACTGTCTTGTACTGCAGCTTCATTATGCAGCTTTAATACTCAGTCTAGCTGTCTCTCAGTCGTGATAATGTTTTTACGCAAGCCATGTACTACAACTGCATTTTATTTACATATTTATTTGTCTTTTGTTAATCGAGTTAGTCCAATTCAGCCTCGGGTCCATTTTCAGTGGAGACCTTTGGAGATAAGCTCCACACAGTTAGATACCATTCAAATAATTCAAACAGAAAAGAAAAGAAAGTCTAGCAATAATATATGAAAGTATAAAACAGAAATCTCATTAATCAAACAATCAGTTAGAAAAACAATTGCTATGTACTACATAAATGACTATTACTACTACATTTGCACTGTACATTATTTGTCATCCTGGTGTGCAGTAATGTATCTGCAGCACTAGGGTCCATTTCTGTCACAATCATATTGTGGCCTTTTCCCATTAACTTCCAAAACACTGGCCTTATGTAATTTACATAATTCTTGGAGAAGGGGCTTATTCCATCGGTAGATCATCCTTTGAGAGAAGTATAAATTCTGCTAAGAAGTTCTGCAAATATTACAGTGTAGATTTGGACCCTTAGTGTGGTATTATGGCTCTATCTGCTTTCCATACATGTATAAGTTCAAGTAGGACTTGGTTGAGCACTAAGCAGAGGCTATCGCATAAACGTCTCTAGGAAATGGAGCAGAGTGATAGGACTTTTAGACCTGTGTAATTTAAGCAGCTCATGTCTTAGATTTTCTTGATAAGGAAGCACTGTGGTTACTTGGGATTCTATCTGGGCAATATTCCTAGAGAGATGTATAACAAAGGGACAGCTTGGTCTACAATGGGCATAATAAGGAAGGAGAATAAATGGACAATAGCTTTCTTGGACCTGGGGATATGCTTTTATTAACTAATTAGGCACAGTGGAAGGTTTCCCTAATGATTTGCAGTGGTCAAATGAAAGTTCATCGTCTATGAATGTACCTTTGCATCTAAGGATAGCATCAATTGTTAGGGTACATCATTCATCAGGTAGGTCCAGGGGTGTTCTTACTTTCTAAAAAGAACAATAATGAATTTCTTTACATGGAACATAAGGGTATGGACCTGGAACCAGGAGTTCATGAGGGTTAGGCCCCTTCAAGAATTTGGGTGTTATCTTGTGAGGTGGTGACAGTCTGAGTGTGCAGTTATCAGCAAACTTAGTTAGCCAGAGACTTTTAACATTGACATGGATATTAGAAAAATATATGCAGGAGCATAGTCGCCCCAAACAGAATTCTCTGGTTAGTTTCTCAATAATGCTGGCTTATGGAATTATGGAATAGTATCAAAGGCCTTGACTTAACGTAGGTAGACAGTATGCACTGATTTGTGGAATAGTATCAAATGCCTTGACTCAATCCAGGTCGACAGTATGCCCTGATTTGTGGAATAGTATCAAAGGGCTTGACTCAATCCAGGTCGACATCATGCACTTTTTTGTGGAATAGTATCAAAGGCCTTGACTCAATCCAGGTCGACAGTATGCACTGATTTGTGGAATAGTATCAAAGGCCTTGACTCAATCCAGGTCGACAGTATGCACTGATTTGTGGAATAGTATCAAAGGCTTTGACTCAGTCGAGGTAGAATGTATGCACTGATTTCTGGAATAGTATCAAAGGCCTTGACTCAATCCAGGTCAACAGTATGCACTGATTTGTGGAATAGTATCAAAGGCCTTGATTCAATCTAGGTAGACAGTATACACTGATTTGCATCATCCAGTGCTTCAGTAACTGTGTCATAGAAAAATACCAGATTTAATAGGAAAGACCTTTCTTTCACAAAGCCAGACTGGTTGGGACCAAGGGCTTGTAAGCTGCTAATATCAGGTTTTGATCTCCATAATGCTAAATCCCATTGTTTTACAAATGATGTTGGCAAGGTTAATTAGCCTACAGTTCTCTGGGACAGTGGCAGGGCTGAAATTGTGGGGAGGTACCCCAACAAACACCTTCCAAGCCTTGGCCATTTATCCACTGAAAACTCTAAGACTGAATAGGTTTAAGAGGGACTCAGCGACACAGCATTATAAGCTAAAAAGGAGACAGTGTGCTATGTTGTCTGCACCCAAGGGGCTGATAGTGTGCTATCTTGTCTGCACCCAAGGGGTTGACAATGTGCTATCTTGTCTGGACCCAAGGGGCTAGTGGTCTTGGTTTTGGAGAGGACTTTTAATATCTGTTCTGGAGTAATAATGGAGGTCATCAAGGGCCGAATGGAGTGAGGGTAGGAGTTGGAAGGGGGCAAGATGAAAGGTTTGAGCTAAATCTGTCTGCTACAACATCAGCAATATCCGCCACATTAGAGTAGGTGTCACAGCTGGAGATGAACTTTGTGGAGAACTGAGTATTATTCTTAACATTACTGACATTTAAAAAAAAACTTTGTGGTTATGTTTGGATGAAGTGGCAATATTTAACTCATACCTTGCTTTGTAGCTTTTTATCTTTTTGAGTTCTTTGCTTACTTTTCTAAGGTCACCTCTAGTGCGGGGTAGTTTGAGTTCTATTCCTAGGGCCAACAGTTTTTCTTTTTCCCTTTATAGTAGTTTGTTGATCCCAGGATTCCATCACAGGGGCCTGCTTCTAAATTTGGCATTGTAGTTGTGGCATATGGGGACAGATGCCTTGATGCAGAAGTTTCCATTAGCAGTGGGAATCAATAATATTCATGGCCACATTTACTAATGGATTCCCAAAGAAAGGAGAGCTTTTAAATGTCAGTAGGTCATCAGTGAGAATGAAAAGATTAGTCCTGGAGAAATTCCAGACAGTAAGACTGGACAGCCTCTTAGAAGGGGTCTGTATAGAAAAATGGACAGCACCACGTTGGGATTTGAGAAATGATGTGGCAACTATGAGCAAGAACCATATTGAGGATATTAGGCCCGTAGTAGTGGAGGGTACTGTCTGGTTTAAAGAATCAACATTAATAATGTCCAGGAACCTCTGCACATATTTGTTGCTTGTGGTATATTTTGCTAGTTTATGGATGGACAGTTGGAACATTCCAGGATAAATTCAATAGTTATGAACTTTGATCTGTTTAAGAAGCTATTGCAGGTTATGGGAGATATGATAGGGATTCTATAGTTAGCAGTGAAGTAATAGTTGGACTTGTTTATTGATGTCAGGACATGTAGGAGTTCTAAGTCATTATTTTACTGAGCTAGTCATGAGGCAATTGTAAATAAATGCAGACATGCCCCAGAAGAAATGCACCCACCCTCTCCGAGGGAGTCTGAATGAGTGGACAAGCTTCCAGGTCTTAGAGTGACCTACTCATCCTTGTGGCAACTCTTTTGAGCTCCTCTGTATACTGCCTGCTACTAGAAGCCTGGACCTCATGCCGACTTTGCCCAGCAAGTGTGTTTGCACAAGTACAACATATGTTTGTTAGGCCTGTACTGCTCAGGTGCAACACCTGGTGCTACCTCTAGGTGTCATCCAAGCTGCAAGCTAGAGCCACGTCATCTGCAGAGCATTTTCTTTTCAAGGAAAGACCATGTCCTCTAATTTGGATGTGCTGATATTTTGCCCCTTTCCTTCAGCTGACCATCAGCTGTCTCCAGCTAGTTTTCTTGTTCACTGGGTCTGCTGGACCTTTCTTAGCCTCCCTTGTGCTCAACCTTACCCTGCATACCGGGGGTGTGCCCAAACTGCTGTTCTGTCATGGCAGCCATAACAGCAACATGATTGCTGCCCTCTGGAGGTGAGTGCTCACATCTGTGTATGTGCAGCCTCCTGAGTGAGAACCTCACCTCTCATGCATCACGGAAATAGCCAGGCCTGTGTGCTGCATGGTACACTGAGCCTTGAGGCTGCTTCCCTCTCCCAGGATGGGAGAGCTGACATCAGCCACTCAGTCCCATCCTGCCCCTCTGTTCCCTCCTGCAACCATGATGCTAATCAAACATGGGTCATCTGGGTTCACAGTAAGAGCTTCATCTCCTCTGCACCATCCGGCTACTTTGAATATGCTGATTTTTATCACAACAGTAAATCACTGGAGACCACAGTCAGTTGATGCTTGTACTATGTGTTTTGCAGACAACAAAGATACATCCCCTTGCATACGTAATCTGGATAAACCTGATACTCTCCAAACCTTGGCTGCACCTTGAGCCCTATTTGTGAAAACTGTAAACAGCAGGGAAGACAAAACAGAGTTCTATGCTCAGTTTGAATGAATCTGGCTTAACACTGATAATAAAGACACAACACTGTCTTGCTCTCTCTCTCCCTCTGTGTCTCCTGAAATACGTGACCTAAATGGTATGCTGCAATGGCCGTGGGACCTCATACAAACAGCACAGTTACAATGAGTGATGGTTAATCATTTGTACATTAGTACCTTATAAAAATGTTATTTAAATGCACCAAACTGCAGAAATGAATGTCAGTTTTCAAGGTATTGTAATCCTGACACCTTTACGCCACATACTACACTTGATGGTGATTCAGTTTAGAGGCTGAGGCTTTTGTATCCACATTTATAATAAAGCAAGCATTATGTCAGAGGAATGACTATATCTTTAAGCTTTATTATACCATAAGGGAAAGATAAATTAAGAAATTATATTTTTTTAACAAACATTAACACCATTTTCACATGACTTGAGAATTTTGCTGGAATAAAAGCACTCACCCTTCCAGTGACTGAAGTGCTGTCTTCATGGACTTAACTTGCTGCACATGGCAGGACATGTCAGTAGCAAGAACCATTTCAATAACTAGAGAACGAAGCTCTCTGTCAAGGAGAAAGACAAATAAACAATAGTCGTTATATTTCCTGTGCCTCTTTTGTCATTTCACTTTGTAGAAATAATAGCAAGTCTCTCATCTGATTTATCAGCTAAGTGAGTATGAACACTCACCTTAAGTGAAACCTTAATTTAACTTTATCTGTGGTACATAGCAAGTGGCTCTAAATACATAGATAATGACAGCATAAAATGATCCACTTGTACTATTAATCTGTCCAAGTGAGTCCCAGATTATAGTGAAGCACCATACTCATCTCACCCTTTTTGGTCATCTTCTTTATAGACTTTTTTCACAAACAAGCCATAAGCTTTATTAATGTCTGTGAACAGTTTTATTCAAATGGCCTACTACGAATACTCATCACACTTTCCTCAGTATCTAAGCATACTTTCTAAAGCTCTCAGGTTGTCAGTGATGCAGGCATGCTGGCATTGCTGTTCACTTTGAATAGTTCTTTATCCTCCCTTGTCTATTTCATATAGGCAATAAAATGTTTCCCTTGTAGTTTATGCATTATGTGTCCTCTTGAAACTGTTGTAAAACCTACACTTGTCCACTGATATTATTTGGAACATTATAATTTACATTTAAGTTACATATTTATTGCATTTTCCTGCTGTTTTCTGCAAAAAAAGAAAAAAAAATTATCCTTGTTTCCAGTCTTTCCTGACCTAGAGTAGTCCAAATACAGGCTTTGCTGTATTCTGAACTTTTGGAAAGTTCCTGTGTTGCCCATTTCCTTTCTTGGATAAAGGGAGGCTTCTTTGTTCACCAGTGGCAGTGGGGAGCTTAGAGCAGCCTATTTATCCCTGGAGGAGTGTTCCCAGCACAAGAATCTGGTAGTCTATTGGCTGTTTTGGGCCAATTTCTAGCTCTTTCAAGTCCCCCTGTATAAAACCCACTTTGGCGGTTTTGCTTGTTACTACTCAGCCAAGCTCCTCGTGGTCCTGCAGAGTGGTGCTAGCAGCAGAGAGGCTAAAAGAGCGACTGCTAACCTGATAAGTGTTTTTTTTTTGCTGCTACTACTTGGGCGACTGTCCTATCTAGCTAAACTGCAAATATTTCTGCTTCTTGAACTGTTTTAAACTGTTTAAAGTTGTTTTTGCACCTGCACTTTTAAAGTTTGCCCTGTTTGTTGCATTTACCTGTTGAGGCTACACACTCAAGTGTGCTAGCCTGTGTTACATATTTATTGCATTTTCCTGCTGTTTGTTGCAAAGAAAAAAAAATTATCCTTGTTTCCCGTCTTTCCTGACCTAGAGTAGTCCAAATACAGGCTTTGCTGTATTCTGGACTTTTGGAAAGTTCCTGTGTTGCCCATTTCCTTTCTAGGATAAAGGGAGGCTTCTTTGTTCACCAGTGGCAGTGGGGAGCTTAGAGCAGCCTATCTATCCCTGGAGGAGTGTTCCCAGCACAAGAATCTGGTAGTCTATTGGCCGTTTTGGGCCAATTTCTAGCTCTTTCAAGTCCCCCCTGTATAAAACCCGCTTTAGCTCAGCTTTGTGTGATTTTGCGCATAGCGCAGCATCGGGCAACATCGCTTAATTGGGTTTAAACCATTCTTGGCTCCACAAAGTCTGCTCTTCACTTTTTCCGTTAGAACTGATCTAGTTCTCATAATAAACACCCTATTCCTACTCTAAAGCCTGGCACTTGCTCACTAAAGCAATTATATAAGTCAGCACTAAAAAATTAATTCCCCTTGAGTACCTTGTTCCCCATTGGCCCTTTTTTCAATTATAAAGGAATTCCCAATACTATTCTGGCATGCCCAAAGGTCAGTTGTCAATCTCCTCTCTGGTCCGGCTGGTGAATCTGGGAATCTTGAGGCAATGTTACAACTGCCTCATGTACACAGACAACCCTCTCCTCCTCCCAACAAATTCCAACACATGTGAGAGATGCAACCATATAGCCAAACTGGAGGCTAATCTCTCTCAACTCAGTACTGGCGTAACCAGTCAGGAGGAGAAGGAAACCACACTCACTACAATTCCAGTCTCACATAGACCTACCACGACTGCAAACCAAACACATAAACACACAAAAACATACTCGGAGGCTCTAAATAAAAATCTGCCTAAGCAACAGAGACCTCCAAAGCAGACATCCAAGAAACCGCTACCCCAAAACAAAACACGTGCAACACATAGCTCACAAAGCCAGTGTGCCAAGCAGTCACAGCCGTTAAGGCTAAACAAAACACCTGATACACTTGTAATAGGTGACTCTATCGTCAGGCACACTGACGCAGGCTGAACAAGGAGAAGGTCATGGTGAGCTGCCTGTCGGGTCCTAGGATCCGCCACATAACACAAGCACTCAGGTCACTCAAAGGCAAGTACAAATATGACTCAGTCATTGTCCATGCTGGTGTGAATGACCTGAGATGTATCTCCCTGGACTACATGAAAAGAGACATAGAGGAGCTCTCTGAGCATGTAACCCAGGCCAGTATGACCCTGACCTTGAGTAGCATCTTACCCTCACCAAGAATGATGCCACAATATGAAGACAAGATGATCAATTTCAACAATTGGCTTAAGTATTGGTGTCATTCAAAGGGGATCCAATGCCTGTCAACCTGGGATGACATGCTCGACAAGCTATGATGCTTCACTAGGGACGGCTTGCACCTGTCACCCCTGGGCTATCGGATATTGGCAAAGGCTCTTGCCACCCCCATAGTGCCTTTTTTAGGCAAGGCTCAAAAGACAAACCCACCTCCATAGGTATCACAAGGGATAAGAAACTAAGAGTAATGCTACTCAATGCTAGAAGTCTAAACCTCAAAATGCCTTTTCGAAACTCTCCTTAGCATGGAGAACATCGATATCTGTGCAGTAACAGAAACCTGGTTCAAGGCTCCCGAGAGCACCCCAGCACTACCAGGTTATACCTCATACCATGTTTTGGCCCCAAAACTTGGACCGAACCACAAAAGGAGGAGTATCAATATTAGTCAAAGATACCCATACCTCCAGGTTGGTGGCACAACACGAAGCATCAGAGACTATCCATGTGCAACTAACAGTGGGTAAAACTGCCTTCCAGTTTATAGCCTGCTACAGACCACCCTCCCAAACCCAGGAACCCCACTTGGCCTTCCTGAGAACACTGGAAAATATGAAGGTCTCTCCAAACACCATTATATTGGGCGACTTCAACTACCCAAACATAGACTGGGAGCATTACTCTAGCTCCAACACCCTAGCCCAAAGGTTCCTAGAATTTATAAACTCAAATGCTATGGAACAGCTTGTTACCATTCCCACAAGAGGGGAAAACATACTGGACCTGATCATCACCAACATGGGGACTCTATGCTCCAGACCAGAAGTGTATCCCTCACTGGTAAGATCAGACCATAAACTAATCTCACTAGATATTTACATCCGACCCCAGCCCCTGCCCAGAAAACCACAGTGAAAAACTTCTCTAAAGTAAATTTCACACTCCTCAAAACTGAGGTGGAATCCTTCAAAGACCCGGGCCTGTGGAAAATCTGGCCCAGACCGCAGAATCCTTTATAAGCATTCTATGAACACCTTCAGGAATGCATGCATCATGCAATCCCAAACAAAACCAAGACCCATTCCTCCAAAGGCAGGCGTCCTGTCTGGTGGACCCCAGCCATAAACAAACTATACAATAGAAGGAGGAAGCTACTACATGATAGAGCAAAATCCCAAAAGGGAAGGCATCTCTGATCAGTATTAGCAAAAAACTACGGGCACTCATAAAATCGTCTAAGGCCAGCTTCGAGAGAAAAATTGCACAGGACACTAAGGATAATCACAAGGCTTTCTTTAGTTATGTTAGAAACCTGGGTGGGAATTCCCAGATATGCTCAGAATTAGTCCAAAATGACAAAAAATACACCAAACCCACAGACATTGCCAACATCCTAGCTGACAGGTTCAGCGCAACCCCCCCCCCCCCCCCAAAGAGCAAATATCTATCCCAGCAGAGTGCTGCCCCCCCCCTGACATCTCAGATGCTCAGGTAAGAGCCGCCCTCTCCAAAGCAAAAAACACAGCATCAATGGGACAAGATGGTGTCCCGGGCTGCGTCCTACATGAACTCCAAGAAGAAGTAAACCCAAACATAACACTACTGTTCAATCTCAGACTTACTACAGGATATCTACCCAAAGAGTGACGTACAGCAACAGTGGTCCCTCTCCACAAAGGTGGTGCCTCAACGGATCCTGGAAACTATCGCCCCATAAGCCTGACTAGCTTGGTCTGCAAAGTTATGGAAAGGATCATCATGGACCTCATAAATAAAGATATTGGGGACCTACAGACACTGGATCCTACCCAGTTCGGCTTTGTTAAGGGCAGATCCTGCCTCTTAAACCTGGTCGATTTCTTTGAAACAGTCACCAAGGCCATTGACGAGGGGAAGGTGGTCCACACAGTCTACCTGGACCTCACAAAAGCCTTCGATACAATACCCCACTCGG
Organism: Protopterus annectens; assembly: GCF_019279795.1. Lineage (NCBI taxonomy): Eukaryota > Metazoa > Chordata > Ceratodontiformes > Protopteridae > Protopterus > Protopterus annectens. The sequence goes on from NC_056743.1 coordinate 1,120,402,406, forward strand.
GCATTATAGATAAGCTCACCAGCTTAAACATAAACTCCTATGTCACTAGATGGGTTGCAAACTGGCTCAAGGACAGAACCCACATGGTTAGAATTGCTGGAGCCATGTCAGACTCCAAACCAGTTACAAGTGGCATCCCACAAGGCTCAGTCCTAAGACCTCTCTTGTTCGGTATATATTTCTCGGAGGTACAGGCCAACACGGAAGGACTGTGGCTGACCAGGTTTGCAGATGACTGCAAACTGGGCGCCATAATTGACTCTCCAGCCGACACAAGCATCCTACAAAAGGGCCTCATAGAAACAGACAACTGGTGCCAGAGCCATGGCCTCAAGCTAAATGCCAAAAAGTGTATAGTCATCCCCTTTGGCAAAAACAAAGTGCCCACAAATTACCACATAGATGGTAATCCATTAAGTACGGAAGAAGTAATTAGGGACCAAGTTGATAGCAATCTCTCATTCGACAACCACGTGGCCAAAGTGGTTAGAAAATCATTTTATATAGCCCACCTAATCATGAAGGGATTCACATCTAGATCAGGGGAGGTCATCGTGCCTCTTTACTCATCCCTCATCAGGCCAATAATTGAGTACAATGCCCCTTTTGGGATATACCTTACCAGACACCTGCAGCAACTGGAAAGACCCCAAAAGTACCTCACCAAGGGGATCAAAGGGCTCAAACAGATGCCATATGCTGCCCGGTTAAAGAAACTCCAGCTCTACTCAGTGGCATACCGCCTGCTCAGAGGCGATCTGTGCCTGATGTATAAAGCCATATCCAACCCGGAATTAATGGACATGCTGCACCTCAAAAAATCCAAATCCCATCGAGCTACGCTTGAGAGACTTGAACCTCAGCACTGAAATAAATAGGACATGCTGGAGGGACAGATTCATAACCCAGAGGCTCCCTTCACTCTGGAATAAAATCCCAGTCCAGGTTAGGCAGAGTCCCTCAATGACTCTCTTCAAGAGGAATCTTGATGAGTGGATGGGAGATCGTAGATTTACTCCGGGTATCACTTCTGTGTCACTGTTAGACAGATGCACAGTATACTAGCCTCAAAAAAGGGCATAGAAAAATTAATTTTAAAATGGGTGGCGAAAGCCAAACACACTCTGGCTAGGCTTGTAAATGCCCTAGGGCAGATAGCCTAGTATGAACCTATGAACCTATAATTGTACATTAAGACTTTCCCTGTCCATAGCATAAAATAGGTTTAAAAACTGGATAAAACCATTCACAGTATTTAACTAGGGGCTATGTGATGGAGTTATGCCCTTTTTGTGAGCTGGATAACATTCATTACATTACTTGGGATATGATTTGTGTTTGTCTTGCCAACAGAGTAAGGTAATGTGCCAACCCCTTCATTTTTCTTCATGATTATTATCTCTCTTTGAATCTGCTTTTTATTATGAATTCATTAGAAATAAACAACAATTTGTGTAAGGATTTGCACTTAATGGGGACTAATCAAGATCCTAGGTATGTTGTATGGCATGAGGTACAGCCAAGTACCCTCACAGCTTTAAGGATATTGACTCAGTTACAATAAATGCATGTGCTGGACAGGATTATTATATGTATACCTTTGGCTGGTAGGAAACAGAAAACTTAAGAATTTTTAGTAACTGTTTTTCTTACAGTTATTAAAACATACAAAGCATGTTTTTCAACCTAATAAACAAGTGTCCAACAAAAACACATTTGATATTAAGTCTCATATTCTAAGGAACCATAAACGGACATCAGCTCTTCCCCCCTGTTTGCTTGACTGATTGAAACAATAAACTTTCAGCAGAAGGAGCAGCCAACACTTTTGTTAGGCATTTCTAATACATTGAAAAATGGTAGCTCACTCCATCAGTGCTAGATCAACCTTATTTACACTCCCACTTCTTAATTCGCCAAAACTGACTGCATTTATGTCATTATAGAGTAAGCAGCTACTATACATTTTAAGAAATCTATTTAAGTCTGTGAAAACATAGCTCAACTTGTTGTTAATGTAATGTCTACAACAATAATACTTGATTTTTTTTTACATTTCACAACTGGCACAGCGGATAGAGTTGTCACCTCATAGAAAGATAGTCTTTGGCTCGATTTCTGGCTGGGGTGGCTTCTGTGTGTCCTCCCTGTGTTCATGTGGGTTTCCTATGGGTGCCCCGGTTTCCTTCCACATTCCAAAGATGTGCAGTAGGTGGACTGGACACTCTAAACTTTCCATAGGTGTGTGTGTGTGTGTGTGTGTGTGTGTGTGTGTGGTGTGGAAGAACTACCATGGCAGGGCTAGCCACCTGGTGGTATAAATGTTGTCTCTAGATGTTTGTCACTGTTGTATTGACACCCCCAACCCATGTGTAAAAATGGGAAAAAAGGTGTTGTGGATGGATGGAAAAAAGTGACGCTCAGTCTTGCTGACTGTATAGTGTGTCAAAGTCTTTTGTGTGTATTTGTTTATCCTGACATCAGGACCAAAACTGAGCATTCTGGCTTGTCAATCAATTGTTTACTGAATGAGTACTGTTATCTGCTGTTTGTAATTGGTCACTTAAACTGAGTTTGCAATCATGGATGCTCATCCCAGTTTCCTCAATACGCACTGATCAAAATGAAAAATATCTGATCACAATGTTCCTTGTATATACTTTTCAAGAGTCAATATAACAACTTGCTTTTATTTTGGAATCTATCTGCTTGAATTACCGCATGCATTTTGCTGGCTTTTTAAAGATCCTTTTCTAGTATTTTGCCTGCCTTGCACATATGTAATAAAAAAGATCGATATTTTTCTAACACTGTTTATCACAACTACCTGCCCTCTGTATGTCAGTGCGGGTTTTTGCTCAGTACTCTCTTTCCTTCCGTGTCCAACAGCAGTGTTGAAGGTAAATTTGACAATTCTCTAAATTGCCCAATGTGTGTGTGTGTGTGTGTGTGTGTGTGTGTGTGTGTGTGTGTGTGTGTGTGTGTGTGTGTGTGTGTGTGTGTGAATTGACTATAATAATGGTAGGCGTCTAACTGTGCAAGTAGGCCTAGACATGGGTGAGGAGTAGGATGCAAAGGGTGGAAGAAGAGACTAAGCTCTCAGCGAAGAAAGAGATGCCAAGCAGTGTCATACTGGGAACAGAGCTAGGCTTTCCTCTGCTTAATGTGTTCATTTCTGATCTCAAATAGCTAAAAAAATACTTAACTTCTTTACTGCTGACAATAAGCTGGGAGAGAGTTAATATGTGATACATTATGCACTGGTGGGGGTCAATCAAGTCAAGATCTCAGAATAACAGGAAAATCCTTGGGATTATTATTATTATTATTATTATTATTATTATTATTATTATTATTATTATTAAATGGATAAGCAATCAGGCTCACCACGAATGAGCAGCAGCAGGGGAATGTGAAATGCTAGTGTGTAAATTGTAAGAACAGGAAGAAATGATGCTCCTTTATCAGGCCGCAGTGTGGCCACTGATGGAATACTATATTAATTTCAGGAGAACATAAAGGGAGAAAGAGGTCATACTACTGCGGTAAGTACAAAGAAAGGCAACCAGAATGGGGACAGCAACAGAGAGAATAAACTAGCCCTCCTCCCACTTGTTAAGAGAAGAGGGGTAGTTATGATGTGGGCACTTAAGGCAATACCAGGGAAGTATGACAGGATTATGTTGAAAGAAGGACAGGAAAACTAGCGTGAATCATGCCTACCACATTATGGTAGAGCAGTTCTCCTGGATATTATGATGCTCTTATTCAATGGGAGAGTGTTAGACAAGTGGAATGCCTTATTAGAAGATGAGGTACAGATGATAACATCTGAGACATTTAAAAAACTTATGATAACTGGAATGACAAGAGTGTTAGTGGAGACAGTGCAATCCCTCATGCATGACATCTGGAGCTGCCATTTGCTCAAACTTCAATGCTCATTTCAAAATGAAGCAAAATGATAATGCTTGTTTGACAGCAAGCTTGGTGTGGTCCAAGGTCAATGCACCACAGAGAAAGAGTCAAACAGGTGGTTACATTGACTGTTGGCAAGTGCCCTTTCTCAGTGGTGCAGCAATCTTGGAGTCATGTCTCTCAACTTCGTTACTCAAGAATTCTGGACGAAGCCAAAAATAATGGAGGAACAAAGGCCTAAAGTCAATCTTTAAATATTAATCTTACTGACTTAACATTTAATACAGCAGTAGGTTTTAAATCAATATGCATTTTTTTTTTAAATTAAGAGGAGTGAACTTGTAATGCGTGTCATTTCTGCCTGACTGACTGCAATCCTCACTTATTTACTAGAAAATGAAAACAAATCTTAAGTTATTTACCAGAAAACCAAAATGTTTATGAGGGACAGGGCAAAAATATGATTCAAAATCAAGAATGTCCTACAAAATCAGGAAGAGCTGAGAGGTATGCTTTCAATGACAATAAGAAAGTAAGGAGAGTAAATTAAATTAAGTTAAATTAATAACTCCCAAGTTTTTTTTTTAATGCTTCACCTATTATGGTCTCAACCACTCATTTTGGTAGGATATTCCACATGTCCATTTCTTGTCACAGCAGCTCACAACATGATGCCCTGAAGTATATAAACAATGAGAATGTGTGGACTTAAGCTGTCATTTAAAACTTGTTGTGACTGAGTTTGTGTGATGTGAGATCTGATGAGTTAAAGAAGTGTCATAGATCCTATGATATTTTATCTGCGTCTTAACTTCGGCCTTTGTAATTAAGCCTAACTCTAATCTTATGACTCTGGAGGCTACATTTGGGTCAGGCAGTATAGTATGCAAAATAATGTACCCCTAAGTAAATTTAGACCTCATTCTTTAAGTAAACCCTAAGCTCAGAGCTACATCTTGCCACAAACGTAAACTGTTAGGGGTTCAGTTACACTTATGGTTGGGGCTATGTTTATGGTTAGAAGAGGCAGTCGTTATAAACTTTGTTTAATCAAATCAAGAAAACAGAATAAGAGGAAGGACTTAGTGCCAAGACTAGGACAACTCACTGCACAGTAGTCAAACCTCATAGGCGGGGAATGAATATGCTCATGTTTACAGTGGAAACTCCCTGTTTTCAGCTGAACACTTTCAATGGAACATTTTCCCAATGTTCTTTGCAGATGAAGGATTTCAAGTTTGAGGTTCAGTAGAAAACTTAGTTTTCTAATGCTTTATTGTATTGTAGTTGAACCAGAAATTAACTGTAGTCAGCCATGTCTGGTTTGCGTGCGACAGCTTTAGAGATTGCGGGGGAGAGCTACCAGAATGATTTAAGAATAAACAGATTCAGCTGTGGGGACAGAATATTCATACTGGAAATATTCATACTGGAAAACAAGAGGGAGAGTCCAGATATAATGGGGTAAACATAATAATACAAGGGCAGGCAAAGGAATCAGTATAAAGGAGGAAGGCAAGGTAAGAAAAGTGGGACAGATGGCAGAAGGAAAGAAGGAAGTACAAAATTTAAGGCAGACATGACACATTTTTATTTATACAGAGACTGGTGGACACTGAATAATCTCACAGAAAATGTAACACACCTTCTGTGTAAAGACTCGTGGGATTTTTTGAAAATGCTGAATGCTTTAGAATATGATGAGGAAGTTTTTTTTTATTACAATAGATGTACAAGATTTATACATCGTCATACCACATGTAGTGGGTATTGGGTGGTCCTGTGAATTTCTGGTAGAGAAGGGGCTCCCCCAGACCCAGGTTAACACATATCAGATATTCTTGGAAATGTTTCTCACTAATAATTTTATTTTGTTTGAAAAAGAATTGTTCTTACAGGTGGAAGGTGTTGCCATGGGGTCAGCGTGTGGAGGACTATGCCAATATCGTAATGTTGCAGTGGGAGAAGAAATTTTTATAATGTTCCCCTTTGTTTAAACATTGCAAGCTATGTACTCATTTTTTGGCTGACATTTTTATTTTTGGAATGGCCCAAGGAGTGAGACTGATGCTTTTTTTGAATATATTAACCATACGACCACTTTTCTCAGTTCTATCCACAACATTAATAATAAGGAAATAGCCTATTTGGATGTATGGCTCACAAAGGATACGGTCAATAAGATCTTTATGGTGCAGATTTATAGAAAGGAAACTTATTCCAATAGCTTCTTACGCTATGAAAGTGCACACCCCTTTAAGCAGAAAAAAGCAGTAGTAACAGGACAGTTCGTAAGGGCTGCTCACATGGCGAGCCTGTTTGACAGTTTCTTGGATGAATGTGATTGCTTGAAGGCTACATTTCTTAAAAGGGGCTACCCTTCAAGTTTGATCAATGAGGTAATGATCAAGGTGGTAAATAAAAGGGAGAAAGATTTTTTACCCCCCTGCGTAGCAGTCAATAGGTTTGTCATGAACAAGTAACGACATTCAAGATAGGGAAACCATTGATAGTGGCCCAACAGTTACCTGTCATTGTGTGTTCCTTTATTACTGCATTTAATAATAACAGTAGAGACATCTCTGACATTCTTTTTAAAAATAGGGTTATTCTTACAAGTGATAAAAATGTATGGGAATGTGTTGGTAGCAAACCCAGTATTGTTTTTAAAAAAGGTAATAATTTAAAAACGATTTTAGAATCAAATGGAGGCATCCCACAGCAAGGGATGATGAAGAAACGTGGGGCTTGCACCTATTGTTGTTTTGTGTTGGAGGGTAATAAATTTATGGTGAACAAAATTAGAGTGCAATTGAACAGGAGGGTCTATTGCTTCACTGAAAGGGTGGTGTATTGTGCAGTGTGTTCCCTCTGTGAATGTTTTTACATAGGAAAGACTAAAAGAAAATTTAAAAACAGAATATATGAACGCTATTGGGACATGAGACCAAACAAACCCACAAATGCCCTTGCTAAACATTGTACGGAAAAACGTGACATTTGTTTAAATTTTTTTATTTTGGATGCCCTTGACCATGATGAAAGGGGTGGCCCCTGGGCACTTTTGTTAGAAAAGAAAGAATTAACATGGCAAATTCATTTAAATACCGGCCAGTGGCCAGGTTTGAATGACCATCTCTCCATTTCTTGCCTTTTAAAATTAAAGGCAATGGGAGATAGTTTACTGCATTTGTTAAGCACGTATAGATGTTTTTTAGATTCATTTGATATGTGTTTCATATGGTTTTATATAGTGTGACATAGAATGTTCCATCAAATTTTTAGTCTATTTATAAACATTTAATAATTTCATGTATTTATATTGATACATTTTTGGATTTGTTTATGAAATGCAGTTTCCTTTAAGTGCAATAATTGATCCTGTTGGGATGTCATTTCACATTTTTGATTTGATTGGTTAGGAAGGTGGGCGTATTCTGACTTCTGCTTTTAAAATAACCGCTTTTAGTGTTGGTACTTTGTCTGATGAAGTCTCCAATAGTTGATGATGAAAGCGCTTATTTCATTGTTTTCCTGCAAATACAAAGTGACTACAGCTTCTCCTTGTGCCTTGGATTCATTTGCAACTGCTTTGTGGTCCATGTGTGCCTGCCAGATTTCGTGTTTTCTTGCAATTTGTGTTTCTGTTGGATTTTTAGTGTATGTGGAGTATGGCATCTGGCACTGATGTGGGCAGTTCACAAGAATTGTTTTCCCAAGATTTAGGAAAATCTATTAGTGACTTGACTTTACTTATGCAAGATTTGTCCCAACGTTTGGAATGCATTGAGAGACAGTACACTCCCACGTATCAAAAGGAAGTGACGACAGTGAACAGGGAAGTGGTTTAGATGTCTGGTTCTAACAGAGAAACAAGCCACAACAATGAAGTGGAAGGTAGCGGTGGTTTGCTTTGTGGAAACATGAATGCACATGGAAACAACTCAAGAGAGTGTAATAACCAGGGAGCAACTTTAAACAATATTCTTAATGATCCAGAAAATTTAGAAGCTTCAGGAAATCAACAGATGGTGCACTCCAGGCATACATCTAAAGCTCCTCAGCTCAATGGTGTTCCAAATACCAAATTACTACCATAACAGCTACAAACAAATGCAATCTGAGGGTCATGCTGCTCAACGCTAGAAGTCTAAATCTCAAAATGCACTCACTCGAGGTACTCTTTAAAATGGAGAACATCGACATTTGTGCTGTAACAGAGACCTGGTTCAAGGCAGCAGAAAGCACCCCAGCACTACCAGGCTATAAGTCATTCCACACCTTTTGACACCAGAACTTGGACCAAAGCTCCAAAGGCGGTGGTGTTTCCATATTCATAAAGGATGCACACACCTCCAGATAGGTTGCTCAACATAACGCATCAAAGATACTTCAGATGCAGCTAACATTGGGTAAGACAGCGATTCAGGTCGTAGCCTGCTATAGGTCCCGAACCATGTCCCAAGACTCTCACTCCACATTCCTAACCACCCTGGAGAATATTAGGTTCCAACCTAACACTCTCATACTGGACAACTTCAACTACCCCTCCATTAACTGGAAAAACTACTCATGTACCAATACACTTGCCCAATGTTTCCTGGAATTCATTAATTTCAATGCCCTGAACCAGCTTGTTCTTACCCCTACTAGAGGTAGCAACATCCTTGACCTGGTCATTACTAACATGGGCGACTGTTGCTCTATACCAATAGTCAACTCCTCCTTGGATAGATACGACCACAAACTAATTACCTTGGAAATCCATATCCCTCCCACCCACCCCCTCCGCAAAGGTAACCACCATGAAAAACTTCTCCAAAGCTAACTTTGGGCTTCTAAAAACAGAGGTGGCTAACTTCATGGTGCCCATACAAATGGAGAATAGTTGCATGACCACTGAATCATACACCAATGTACTGTACGAAGACATAGACAAATGCATGGATCTTGCCATACCCAATAGAACCAAGACGCTCTCCTCCAAAAAAAGGAAGCCAATCTGGTGGTCCCCTGCCATAAACAAACTCTACAACAGAAGGAGGAAAATGATGCGGAATAAGGTGAAGTCCCAAGAATGGAAAAACTCCCTTATCAGCCTCAACAAAAAGTTGCAATCCCTCATCAAATCCTCTAAAGCTAGCTATGAAAACAGAACTGCAGCAGATAGTAAAGACAACCACAAGGCCTTCTATAGTTATGTAAAGAATCTCCATGGCAATACCCATATTTGCTCTGAGCTACTGTACAATGGTACCTCCTATACCGAGATATTGTCAATATACTGGCCGACAGATTCAGTGCCAACTTTACCCCCCCCCCCCACAAAGGACCAATCACAATACCAGTAGATTGCCAGGTATCCAGTATTACTGCTGCACAGGTTAAAACAGCACTGTCCAAGGCCAAGAATACAGCTTCTATGGGACCTGACAACATTCCTGGCTGTGTTCTACATAAACTACAGAGAGAACTGGCAATTCATTTGTGTGCCCTGTTCAATCACATCCTTACCTCAGGCTTTGTCCCTACCGAATGGTGCACTGCTACAGTCATCCCTCTCCACAAAGGAGGAATGACTACAGACCCTAGGAACTATCGCCCCATTAGTCTGATGAGTCTGATATGCAAAGCATCATCATGGACCTAATAAACAAGGATATAGGGAATCTCCAAACTCTGGATCACACACAGTTTGGTTTTGTGAAAGGTAGATCATGCCTGCTCAACTTGGTCAACTTCTTTGAGTCAGTAACCAGAGCTGTGGATGAAGGCAAGGTGTTTCATACAGCCTACCTTGATCTGGCCTAGGCCTTTGATACCATTTCCCACTGAGGAATCAAAGAAAAACTCACTAAGCTAGGCATCAACCCCTATATCACTAGGTGGGTTGCAAACTGGCTCACAGATAGAAGCCACAGTGTGAAAGTAGCTGACTCCAAGTCAGACTACCGACTAGTCACGAGTGGATTCCCACATGATTTGGTCCTGGGTCCTCTCCTGTTTGGTATCTACTTCTCTGAAGCCCAGGCAAACACAAAGGGACTCTGGCTGGCACAGTTCACAGATGATTGCAAGCTAGAAGCTATTATTAATTCCCCAAGTGATGTTGACATCATGCAGAAAGGCCTGACTGAGACCAATGACTGGTGTCAGAACCATGGCCTTAAGCTCAATGCAAAAAAATGTGTCGTCGTCCCCTTTGGGAAAAACTTGGTTTCTATGAATTACCATATCGATGCTAGTCCACTGAACACAGAAGGCATTATAAGAGATCTGGGAACACAGGTTGAAAGCAACCTCTCTTTTGATCACCACATTGCCACTGTGGTCAGAAAGTCCTGGTATGTGGCACATCTCATTACTAAGGGTTTTGCATCCAGGAAGAAAGAGGTCATTGTCTCCCTCTACTCTTTCCTCATTAGGCCAATGATTGAGTACAATGCCCCATTTGGCATGTACCTCACTAGACAACTGCAACAACTGGAGAGGCCACAAAAGTATCTCACAACGAGGATCCTAGGCCTTAAATACTTGTCCTATATGGACAGACTCAGAAAAATACAACTATTCTCTGTCTCATATCGCCTACTTAGAGGCGGTCTCTGCTTGACTTACAAAGCCATGTCTGACCCAGCTCTGTTAGAATGCTACATCTAAAGAAAGCCCAATCCCTCCACACCACATGCTCCGGAGGCCTCAACTCATTACCACAATCAACAGAATGTACTGGAGGGACAGTTTCATAACCCAGAAACTGCCCATGCTATGGAACAGACTTCCCATACATGTCAAGCAGAGCACCTCGCTGACCCTTTTCAAGGGAAATCTCGATGAATGAATGGGAAACAGAAAATTCAACCCAGGGATCACTCCAGTGGCTCTACTTGACAGAGACCCTGGGAACTAAGGTTGGGTGGCACGATGCCAGGGTAATCTAATAGCTAGGCTTGTAAAGGCCCCAGGGCCATTAGCCTAGTACACACCTATGAACCTATGAACGCATGGCTAACTTCAAACTTAAGCTTCTCAGCGGAGAGGAGAGTAAGTGAAACTACTTACAATGATAATTTAGAAACATTTGATCATTCAATTCTTAAAAAAAAAAAACTGCAACTTGATAATCTTTATTTTAACAAATGTTTAAAGTTAAAATAGTACCACAAGGACTCCATCTTTGGCATTTTCCTACAGGCTTGGTTAGTAACTCTTGTCTACATAAAGAACTTTTGAATATGTTTGATTGGCATGGCTTTGAGTATATAGAACTTGTAATAAAGCACAATGATAAAATTATTCAAAGTCTTAGCCAGGAAGCGATATAACTTGATCTGTTGTTGACTACTAACCCCCTGCATTCAGCCAGCAGTTTTGAATACTTTTGCATGTTTAAGAGTGTTGAACAACAGATGAATAATATTAAAAACAGTAAATTAAAAAAAACTGAAAGAGACAGGATAGAATATGGATGGAACTTTGTCTACCCTGAACCATCTAGGTCTACAGGTTGGGGAGACCAACAACAGCAAGGGGATGAGACTGGTCTAGCTGAATCTTTTTTTTTTGAAAATCCAGAGAGAACAATTTCTATGCCCCCAAGTACCAGAGCAGGGGTCGGGGGGGGGGGGTGAACAATCAGAGGAGCAGCATGAGAGGCACCTACAGGGGGCGCAGTTGATGGATATGACCCCGCACTCTGGAGTTTGTGATTTAATGGTTTCATCTGCTGTAACTGTTGTTTTGGACACAGAAGGGGACTTTAAAGTTTTCAGTTATTCAAATGTGTCATTTGATATACATGACTGTGATCTGTTTGCTCGAGGTTTCACGTTTGTTCCAGAGAAGTGTATGAATTGGGGGGGGGGGGCATTGTTAGATCTGAAACTGTTTGTGAGAAAACTCAATTTTAACTATTTATTTAAAGACTTAGAGTCAACTATGGATTCTTTAAGATTTTCTAGTACTTTTAATCCCCCCATCCACCCTTCTTTACAACTTTTTGAGAGAGTCTGTGATTTGGACATTCGTAGTGTAAACCTAACAGGAAAATTAATAATTTAAAAGCGGATGAGATCAAGAGATTAAGATTATTGAGTATCAAAAAGGAAAATCGAATAATGAAACCAGACAAAGGGGGTGGCATTGTTATAATGAATGTGGCTGATTATAATAAGGGTATGAAAAAACTCCTTTTTGGTAGAGTTTATGTAAAAACCTCTATGAGTTAAATAAGGCGTATAGAAAAGTTAGAGAGGTTTTACAAGACCTATTTATTGATAAAAGTATTTCAATTGATGAATATAATTTTTTTGAATTCAGCACATCCTAGGACCCCTGTTATGTTTGGGTTGCCTAAAATTCATAAAGATATAGTGCAACCCCCTATGCATCCCATTGTGGATGCAAGGGGTTTGATTACACACCCCCTGGCGAAATAACTTGACATAAAACTTAAAAACTTTGATCAACATAAACACCTTCTGTGTAAAGGCTCGTAAGATTTTTTGAAAATGTGGAATGCTTTAGAATACGATAAGGACGTTTTTTTTATTATAATAGATGTAAAAGACTTATACACCATCATACCATATGTAGTGGGTATTGAGTGGTCCTGTGAATTTCTGGTAGAGAAGGGGCTCTCCCAGACCCAGGTTAACACATATGAGATATTGTTGGAAATGGTTCTCACTAATAATTTCATTTTGTTTGAAAAATAATTTTTCCTACAGGTGGAAGGTATTGCCATGGGGTCAGCATGGGTAGGACTCTATGCTAATATCATAATATTGCAGTGGGAGAAGACATTTTTACAATGTACCCTTTATTTAAACATTGCAAGCTAGATACTCATTTTTTTGGCCGGCATTTTTATTTTTTGGAATGGCCCAATGAGTGAGATTGATGTTTTTCTGGAATATATTAACCAGATGACCACTTTTATCAGTTTTACCCACAACATTAATTCTAAGGAACTAGCCTATTTGGATATATGGATCACAAAGGATACGGTCTTTGTGACACAGACTTATAGAAAGGAAACCTATTCCAATAGCTTCTTACACTATGAAAGTGCACACCCCTTCAAGCAGAAAAAAGCAGTAGTAAAGGGACAGTTTGTAAGGGCTGCTCACATGGTAAGCCTGTTTGACAGTTTCTTGGATGAATGTGATTGCTTGAAGGGTATGTTTCTTAAAAGGGGCTACCCTCTAGGTTTGATCAATGAGGGTATGATCGAAGTGGCAAATAAAAGGGAGAAAGTTTTTTTTAACTCCCTGCTTAGCAGTCAACAGGTCTGTCATGAACAAGTAACACAGGCACCTGGTGAGTACATTCAAGATAGGGAAACCGTTGATAGTGGCCCAGCAGTTACCCATCATTTTGTGTTCCTTTATTACTGCATTTAATAATAACAGTAGAGACATCTCTGACATTCTTTTTAAAAATAGGGTTATTCTTGCAAGTGATAAAAATGTATGGGAATGTGTTGGTAGCAAATCCAATATTGTTTTTAAAAAAGGGTAATAATTTAAAAATTATTTTAGAATCAAATGGAGGTGTCTCACAGCAAGGGATGATGAAGAAACGTGGGGTTTGCACCTATTGTTTTGTGTTGGAGGGTAATAAATTTATGGTGAACAAAATTAGAGTGCAATTGAACAGCAGCGGCTATTGCTTCACTGAAAGGGTGATGTATTGTGCAGTCTGTTCCCTCTGTCAATTTTTTACATAGGAAAGACTGAAAGAAAATTTAAAAACAGAATATATGAACACTTGAGGGACATAAGACTAAACAAATGCCCTTGTTTAACATTGTATGGAAAAAATGGGACATTTGTTTAAATTTTTTATTTTGGATGTCCTTTACCATGAAGAAAGGGGTGGCCCCTGGGTACTTTTGTTAGAAAAGAAAGAATTAACATGGCAAATTCATTTAAATGCTGGCCAGTGGCCAGGTTTGAATGACTGTCTCTCCATTTCTTGCCTTTAAAATTAAAGGCAATGGGAGATAGTTTACTGCATTTGTTAAGCACATATAGATGTTTTTTAGATTCATTTTAGGGTCTATATCACTTCATTGAGTACATAATTTATTTAGTTACAACCATTTGCTTCTTCATTTTTCTGGCAAAGTACTCTGTAGAGAATTTTAAAAATATACCAACCCATTACATTGCCCCAAAAATATGATCCTAACCACCTCTCTCTTTCCCATCACAGCTCCAGGATTTGCTATCTACTTGAGGAAAAATGATCTAATATATGTCTGGAGTATAAAAATACCTCTGCAAACCCTTGCACATAAAAATCCTAAATCTTCTGGATTTAGTTGCATACTTGGGAACCATACAGCTGTCCTCCCATTGTTCCTTTGTATGTTTTCGTTCTTTCATTCTCTCTTCCCAATCTTTTTTAACATTTTCTGATTGATTCTTGTACTTATACTTGACTGTAGATTTAATCTCCACTTCCATTACCTCAATGCAAAAACTCTTACAAAATGGAAACCTTTCTTCTTAGGCCATCAGCACGCATATTCAATTTTCAATTTACTACAGGGATAATATCTCCCACTTTTAAGCATACTGTAATCATACCTCTCCCCAAGGTCCTTCTTTGCAAGTCTGCTACTGACAATAGACCAATTACAAATCTCTGTGTATTAGCAAAAATATTTCAAAACTCATTTACATGTAACTACTTGAGTGGTAACAATGATATGACCTTTGATCTCTTTAACACCATTGCTTTTATCCAAAATATAATACCAAGCCAGCAATTTTCATTTTAACCTCTTAAATATTTATTCATTCATTATTTATTCATTTTCATTTGTTGACCAGGACTCGTCTACCTGGGTGCAAAACCCAAGGTGACCAACTGTCACAGTTTTTCTAGGACAATCCCAGTTTGGAAGTCTATGTCCTGGAATACCAAACATTGTCTTTGGGAAACAGAAATGTCCCAGTTTAGACCACTCAGTCTGAATGGTGACCTGGCTTCCTGGGGCAGCCAGTCCCCTTGCTTTCCCATCCTGAGCAGCTCTGGGGACTTTGCAATTTTTCAGGGATGCCATCGGGTATGGGGTAAGATTGGATGCCTTCCCCCCTGGCAGGAGCTGTCAGAGGCCCCTCTGCCATCTGCCCTGGTGCTTCCTCAAGGACTTCCATCATGGGGAGCTCTGTCTGACCCCGCCACTGTCTGCCAGTCGCTCCATTAATGACTTCCTTCATGGGCGGGCTGTGCCTGTCCCCATTCACCCAAGCAGGAGCTCTCCAGGCCCTGCTGCTGTCTGCCCCAGCACTCTCTTAAGGACTTTGATTGTGGGGAGCTCTGCCTGACTCCCCCCTCACCCAGGCAGGAGTTCGACCAGGCCTGCCAGTATCTGCATCTCTCCCCCTTCCAGACTTCCTTCCCAGAAGGGGCATGGTCCTTACCCCCTCAACCAGATGGGAGCTGGCCTGTCCCAGTCACTTCCCACCTCTCTCTCACTTCAAGACCTTCAAGACTTCCATTGGGACAGACCTCATCTGGACTGCCACTTCTACCCAGGAGAGAGAACTCTTTTCCAGGGTTACATATCTCCTGACTGCTGCCAAATCATGCAGTATCGCACATGCTCTTGGATCTTCTCAGAGGATCTTTCCAGCCACATGGAACTCTGCTGGGCTGTGAAGCCTCAGACAGTCCCTCATTAAGACTTCTGTGACACC
This sequence comes from Protopterus annectens, assembly GCF_019279795.1. NCBI lineage: Eukaryota > Metazoa > Chordata > Ceratodontiformes > Protopteridae > Protopterus > Protopterus annectens. Next base: position 1,120,418,035 of record NC_056743.1, read on the forward strand.
GATTCTCCCCTTTGCCTTGCATCTCTGCGCTTTTTGCAGCACACCTCAGTCTCTCTCCCCCATGGTGCCAGGCATTGACGAATGTGTATCGCTTTGAGCATTCTGGCATGTGGCCTCTTGCCTCCTGGGTGGTGTCGTTCACACAGCGACATCCCCACAGTGCCGGGTGAAGGATGGGAGGCCAACCTGCTAGCCCTGGTGCAAGATGACATGGCGGCCCTATCTCCACTCCCATGGGGACTGGGAGAATGGGATTGCAGACATGGCTTCCCAGGGCTGCCCTCAAATATCCCAGTTTAGGTCCTGTATCAAAATGGTCACCTTGGCAAAACCCCTTTTAAACAGAAGCCTAGGAAAAAGCCCCATAAAGATATGCCACAAAATAGAAAGAGCTATGCCTATTTGTGCAAAGCAAATTATGTACATACAGAGGAAATATACATAATACACAAAATGAAAGAAAAAATGTAAGCTCAGTAATGGGGACCATAATAATATAGAACTAAACATAACACTTGAAAATAATTTATAGTAATGTTATGATGGCATTAAATAATACATATGGAACTGAAAAGCAATATAAATGTGATTCTGAAAAGGAAGTGTTCAAACTGAAGAATAGGAAGAACAGAGAGATGTAATTAAATAGCTGGTCAGGATGCTGGGAAGGAAATCATAAGGGTGTCAGTTATCTTAAAATGTGTTGTTAGAATACGATCAACATACAGAAGTGAAGCAATGAATAATTACAGTATATTTATTTTAGAAGTGTGCATGTACTCCAGCACTAAGAATGGCCTTTTAATGGGACCTTCTTTTCTGGATTTAAAAGGGGCTTTTGAAATTGTTAACCATAACTTTCTTCTAAATAAACTAAATCACTGTAGCTCAAGATGTTACAGTAGGTTTAGAAATGATTTGTCTACCAGATCGTCTGCGGTTACTGGCCTAAATCTGTGCTTGGCTATCTGCTATGCCCACTACCTTCCTCATGCTATATAAACAATCTTCCATGGGGCTTCTCATACTTAAAAATTGCCATGTGATTACCATGTATGCAGATGGCAGTATTTACCTTTCCTTCTAAGTCCTACTTCAGCACTACAAAATGATTTCACCTCCATTTGGAAATGGTTCTGCAATAGCAGAATTATCTACCAATACTAGCAAGTCTACAGTAATGCTTCTTTGTTACTGTTAAAAGGTTTATTAATGCTTTTGCACCCAGTATTCTAGCTCTACAAGTTACTATCCTTCCATTTACTAACACAGATACTTTGGTATGCTATTGGATGATACTAGTTACTATCCTCCCATTTACTAACACAGAAGTTTTGGTATGCTATTGGATGATACTAGTTACTATCCTCCCATTTACTAACACAGATGTTTTGGTATGCTATTGGATGATACTAGTTACTATCCTCCCATTTACTAACACAGATGTTTTGGTATGATATTGGACGATACTAGTTACTATCCTCCCATTTACTAACACAGATATTTTGATATGCTATTGGATGATACTAGTTACTATCCTTCCATTTACTAACACAGATGTTTTGGTATGCTATTGGATGATACTTGTTACTATCCTCCCATTTACTAATACAGATGTTTTGGTATGTTGTTGGATGATACTAGCTACTATCCTCCCATTTACTAACACAGATATTTTGATATGCTATTGGATGATACTAGTTACTATCCTTCCATTTACTAACACAGATGTTTTGGTATGCTATTGGATGATACTTGTTGCTATCCTCCCATTTACTAATACAGATGTTTTGGTATGTTGTTGGATGATACTAGTTACTATCCTCCCATTTACTAACACAGATGTTTTGGTATGCTATTGGATGATACTAGTTACTATCCTCCCATTTACTAACACAGATGTTTTGGTATGCTATTGGATGATACTAGTTACTATCCTCCCATTTACTAACACAGATGTTTTGGTATGCTATTGGATGATACTAGTTACTATCCTCCCATTTACTAATACAGATGTTTTGGTATGTTGTTGGATGATACTAGTTACTATCCTCCCATTTACTAATACAGATGTTTTGGTATGTTGTTGGATGATACTAGTTACTATCCTCCCATTTGCTAACACAGATGTTTTGATATGCTATTGGATGATACTAGTTACTATCCTCCCATTTACCAACACAGATGTTTTGGTATGCTATTGGATGATACTAGTTACTATCCTCCCATATGCTAACACAGATGTTTTGGTATGCTATTGGATGATACTAGTTACTAGCCTCCCATTTACTAACACAGATGTTTTGGTATGCTATTGGATGATACTAGTTACTATCCTCCCATTTACTAACACAGATGGTTTGGTATGCTAGTGGATGATACTAGTTACTATCCTCCCATTTACTAATACAGATGTTTTGGTATGTTGTTGGATGATACTAGTTACCATCCTCCCATTTACTAACACAGATGTTTTGATATGCTATTGGATGATACTAGTTACTATCCTCCCATTTACTAACACGGATGTTTTGGTATGCTATTGGATGGTACTAGTTACTATCTTCCCATTTACTAACACAGATGTTTTGGTATAATATTGGACGATACTAGTTACTATCCTCCCATTTACTAACACAGATATTTTGATATGCTATTGGATGATACTAGTTACTATCCTTCCATTTACTAACACAGATGTTTTGGTATGCTATTGGATGATACTTGTTACTATCCTCCCATTTACTAATACAGATGTTTTGGTATGTTGTTGGATGATACTAGTTACTATCCTCCCTTTTACTAACACAGATGTTTTGGTATGCTATTGGATGATACTAGTTACTATCCTCTCATTTACTAACACAGATGTTTTGGTATGCTATTGGATGATACTAGTTACTATCTTCCCATTTACTAATGCAGATGTTTTGGTATGTTGTTGGATGACACTAGCTACTATCCTCCCATTTACTAACACAGATATTTTGATATGCTATTGGATGATACTAGTTACTATCCTTCCATTTACTAACACAGATGTTGTGGTATGCTATTGGATGATACTTGTTGCTATCCTCCCATTTACTAATACAGATGTTTTGGTATGTTGTTGGATGATACTAGTTACTATCCTCCCTTTTACTAACAGATGTTTTGGTATGCTATTGGATGATACTAGTTACTATCTTCCCATTTACTAATGCAGATGTTTTGGTGTGTTGGATGATACTAGCTACTATCCTCCCATTTACTAACACAGATGTTTTGGTATGCTATTGGATGATACTAGTTACTATCCTCCCATTTGCTAACACATATGTTTTGATATGCTATTGGATGATACTAGTTACTATCCTCCCATTTACCAACACAGATGTTTTGGTATGCTATTGGATGATACTAGTTACTATCCTCCCATTTGCTAACACAGATGTTTTGGTATGCTATTGGATGATACTAGTTACTATCCTCCCATTTACTAATACAGATGGTTTGGTATGCTATTGGATGATACTAGTTACTATCCTCCCATTTACTAATACAGATGTTTTGGTATGTTGTTGGATGATACTAGTTACTATCCTCCCATTTACTAACACAGATATTTTGGTATGCTATTGGATGATACTAGTTACTATCCCCCCATTTACTAACACAGATGTTTTGGTATGCTATTGGATGATACTAGTTACTATCCTCCCATTTACTAACACAGATGTTTTGGTATGCTATTGGATGATACTAGTTACTATCCTCCCATTTACTAATACAGATGTTTTGGTATGCTACTGGATGATACTAGTTACTATCCTCTCATTTACTAACACAGGTGTTTTGATATGCTATTGGATGATACTAGTTACTGTCCTCCCAATTACTAATACAGATGTTTTGGTATGCTATTTGATGATACTAGTTACTGTCCTTCCATTTACTAACACAGATGTTTTGGTATGCTACTGGATGATACTAGTTACTATCCTCCCATTTACTAACAGATATGTTTTGGTATGCTATTGGATGCTATTAGTTACTATCCTCCCATTTACTAACACAGATGTTTTGGTATGCTATTGGATGATGCTCTTTCCTTTCATAACTTACTACAGCTAAGGGACTACAATAAATTAAGGTGTCCTGTAGTGTCTCACATATGCTTATTTCAGCTTCTAGGTGTGCTATAAGCCATCAGTATTTTAATCCTAAGAACTTATTGTTAGCTATTGCCCTTCTATCTATTTGGACGGCGCAGTGATGCAGGGGTTAACATTGTCACCTCACAGCAAGAGGTTGTCCAGTTTGATTCTCGGCTGGGGTGCCTTCTGTGCATAGTCTACATGTCCTACCTGCATTCATGTGATTTTCCTCTAAGTGCTCTGGTTTCCTCCTACGTTACAAAGACATGTGTCTGGAGGATTTCTTCCCAGGCCTCCACTGATAATTGGCTAATACCAAGTTGGACTTTCCCAGTAAACAAATGTTAAATAAATAAATAAATCTGGTTACAATACAGTGGCGCTACAAATAGCAGAAAATACAATTCTTTGATTTATCAACTTTGCTAATGCATCTGAACATCAATGCACTTCTAGTCAAAGGGCAACATTTTTACCTATCTCCACTGGGTTCATCTTCTTGCTAAAGATTTTTTTTTTTTACTTTTAAGCTGCTCACTGATGGTTACTACCTACCACTTATATATAAATTACAAGTGCATGAATCTTCATATGTCCTAACAATAATGGGGTCACAAAATTAAACAAACACCTTTTTTTTACTAGCTATTGTGAAAAATTATTCTATATACTTCCCCCTGCTTCACAGAACAGGATGTCCACAGACATTACAACTTTAGACAGTGTCTCTCACTTTAAGAAAAAATTGAAGATGCTCCTATCTCAAAAAGTTTAAATGTGCCTGTTTTAGATATGTTCGCTAGTATGGTTTCATTTTAGAATCAAGCCATTAATTGCATTATGGCAAAAGTAATGGTTTAAAAGGGTCCCATACCAGCCTACCTATCCAGTTATCAAACAAAATTGATCAGTCACTGCAGGTTTGCAGTCATCTGAGGACTTGGTTAACCATAGCCCCTCAATAGCATTTACCCAGCTTAGTATTTAAAGCCAGAGTTGCTAGTCATGGCTGAAAATGTCTAGAGTCTGAGAACTCACATGCATGTGAAATGATACACCAGTAAAGGTCCCAGTTTGACAGAGGTGTATGTCCATTCCCAACCTGAGAATCAAAAAAGATCATAATGGTGGAGTGGGAGAACAATGGGGGATGAGGAACACTGGAGTCATATATAGTCCTTTTTCAGATGCAGTTTATGGAAAGAATAACAATATGGTTATATAACAAAGACCTTATCAGAAAATGTGATTAGGTTACCAGGCTGGTTTAATTTAATTTATTTATTTTACAGGTAAGTAAGCTTTAATGCCTTTAGTTAGATTAATCAAAACAGACAGTCAAATGAAAGGTCTACATATTACTAGTGCATATATAAAGTGATGGGCTAGCATAAGAACATAGTCATATATACATAATACTGTTGACATACAACATAGAATTTCCAGTGCTCAAGACTTCAGTGTACTCCACACCAAGCATGGACCTGCACATTCAGGTAGGAGCTAATGTGCCTTCATTAGAATTTTACTTTTTGTTGAAAAGAAACTTGAGTTGAATGGAGAAGGCAAGTAAATAAGCAACAATCATCACGAGTGAATGACATCCGGGTGGGTAGAGCCAAACTTCAGTAAACCGGATTCCGGGCAGTGGATTGGACTTAGATGGTTGTAAGACTAGTTGGATAGATATGCTAACAGAATAGAGAGATGGTTATGACACCACTCTTGATCTTTCCAGGATGGAATAAAGTCTCCCATGAGAAATTAATTTTTGTAGTGCAGCTGCTTAAAATTTGATGACCACGTTGAAAACTGATGCAGAATGGGGGGTGGCTGTCAATCATGCTTTTCTAAGCTTGAGTGAATGGGCAGTGCATTATTCACAAAAGAATACAGTTTACCTCATGATGAGACCTGTATGGAATGTTGGGACACGTATGTTCTTAATGCTGCTTTTGATCAGTGACAATGTACCACTTATGGATCCATTACCTGGCCAGAAACTTTAACACTGTTATTGTATAGTGTGTGTGGATAACTTCACTGACATTATTCTGACTTCCCACAATGTATAGGTTGTAAAGCTTAAGCAATGCTTCAAACAGAGTTATTTCTTCTTAGACGTGTACAAATGTACATTTATTGTTTGTTTAATAAATGTGATGTAAGTTTTGTTTTTAGCATCAGGCTGCCACACATAAGAATCACATCACAATCAATAAAATGTTAAACTGAATGCTTTGCGCACCTCATAAATAAATAAATAAATAAACAGACAGACAGACAGACAATGACCTACAGACAAAAACATCTTAATGTGCAATGGAAACATATGGCAGTCATTTTGCGTAGAATTTAATATCATGTATACCAAGATGTAATTAAATGGGTTTCAGAAAATAATTTAAAAAACATTTCATGATGTGTTGATAATGGCTGAAAAGAATCCAAGAGAAAGGAAGCATCCTCATTGTTTTGTGTTTATTAAAAACTTTCTCTTGGGATTCAGGAGAAAAGCTGTTCACATTCTGATGGAAAAAAGCTCTGTACTGAAAATGTTGGAATGCTTCCTAATATGTTATTAAACTTCAGGATTAACACCATGCACATTTTGAAGACGAAAATCTCTGATTTTTTTCAGAAAGATTCTTAGTAAACTAATTAAATGACAATATTTTCTGTTTTTCTTTCAAAACTGCTGTGGCTAGATGGTGAAAAAAATTACAAGCCCTGGAGCAGAGTAATTTCCAACACCCAGCTTACTATATTCCTTTCTGACAGGCAATTGAGAATGCAAAAGATGCCAACCTGACATGGAATCTTTGTAATCTGGGTACTGCACTCAGGAATGTACATTGAAAATGATAAAGTACTTACAGCACTTGCAAATGGAGATAAAATATGATATTTTCTATTTCTGTGTGGTGATTCATGGAAAAAAAGAATATACACATACACAAGGCACTGAAGGATTACCTGAAGGCTAGCGCAAACAGCTGCTGCCTTGGCTTGAAATAGCTTAATATAATAGTTAAGCAGAACAACTAAACAGGTTGCTCTAAGATGCAGGGAAATTATATAGTTATCTTGTCAGAGGTTTGCATATTTTGGTACTGAATTTCCTTATCTGGCCAGCTATTTGTCAATATGAATATATTTTATGTCTTTTTTATTATGTGGTCAGTTATAAGCTAAATACTACTGAAGTCCTTGTCAATGCTTTTGAGGCAGCTGTGAAACCAAATTTGATGGAAAAATACCCTATTTTAATTATATTTTGTGTTCTTGTGCCAGAGTAATAACTGAAAAGACCCACAGTATCACTGGGCCCAGACAGTTAATAGATAAATGAAGAACTAAATGACTCGTAGCTAATTCTTACAGGAATACAGAGAATAATAGGATGGAGACGGAAAGAAAAGGAAGCACAAAGTCTAAAAACTGCCCTGGTAGATACACCATATAGATTATTATTAGGATTTGTTGTGATCATGAGTTACATCGAACTAACTATATTTGGGACAAGATTCGCCACATTTATTTAGTTAATCCCCATTAAGTCACGTAGTACATGAGAGTTTTGACAGCACAAAACCTTGGACATAAGGAGGCTGTCTCCTTATCCCCAAGACTATATATGGGTGCAGGGGTGAGAGGCTTGCCAGCTTGCAAAAACTGTTTTATTCATGTTATTTTTGAAAGTCAGCCTTTCTTACTGTCAGCTTTTACTGTTGTAATGACAGTAACTTCCATTATACATTTAAGGAAAGGACGGTTCAAAAGCAGTAGAAATAGGACTGAACACTACTCATATATATATATATATATTTCTACAGAGATGCACACGTGTAGCGGAGGAAATAGGTACTAAGTGAAATGAACAGCACTGGGAGAAGAACAATGTATCTCAGTGGATGTTTTGAGCTTTAGAAATTAAGCTTTTCCAGTCAAATATGATTCATCAATTAATATAGTAACAGTTCTCTGGGATTAATATCAGATGACTGTAGTGGACAGTCAGTACTGACTATAGGGAAATCGATAGTTCGAAACCTGTGAGGAAGAAAATAAGCAGACTCAACAAACTGCTTAAGTACTGAAAGATGATTAACAATTTCAAAACCTGTGAATGCCAGATGGGAGTGCATTAGTCTGATTTTTTATTTTTTTATTTTGTTGATCTTTTGCTGAACAAGTTAGTCCCTCTAGGCTAGTAGCCTCTTAAGAAAGGTGGATACAGGGGTTGGAGGCTTGCCCTCTTCCAAAAATTGTTTTATTCATGTTATTGAATAAATAATTTATTGCATGAGAACAAATGGCCATTATGTTCAAAACAAATACAGTATTAATGAACTGTAAAACACTTGCTATCCAAGTATCAAGTAAACATTGTTAAAGAAATGAACCTATATCTGCAAACTATACAACATATTGATATCATATCTTTGTCATCTTTCAATATGTTGGCACCACATTTTCAATGCAGGCTTTCTCTAAACAAAAATATTTATATTTATTTACACACACACACACACAGCACACGCGCGCGCGCACACACACACACACACACACACACACACACACACACACACACAAAATCATCAAAACAATAACAAGTGATGAGCAACATTAGATAGTATCTTGCCAAGTGTGAACAAACAACTGAACTTTAAAAAAAAAATCAAGTTCATAAAAACCTCAAAATCCTTTGATAACAGAACTTAAGAAACCATTCTTGAGAGAAAACAGGGAAAGAGTAACCTGACTGGTAGAAAATGATTGATTTGATGAGCATAATTTGCCCAAGGTCCAAAAGGCCAAGGAATAGAGCTCCTCTATAGGAAATCACTGTCTGCGAGTTGTGTCCTTTTAAGGGGTAATGTTCCGGTTCTGTAATACGACATCGAAATGTCATAATATCAAATGCCTAAACATCGAACTGTATTCATTGAAACACATTTATGCGAATCGTTGAATACTTCCAGGGCAAGTATGTAGTTGGGCAACTCCGCTGTAGTGCAATATCGGAGTTGGTATATTTAGTTAGGGGGTTGTGGGGACACAGCCCCCCAGGTTGGGGGGTGTGGGGTTGTTTTAGGTTAGATCACTTAAGTGAGGTTGCGGGGCAAGTGTTTTTTTTTGTGTGCTGTAAGTATTCATCGATTTGCGTAAATGCGTTTCGATGAATACAGTTAGATGTTTAGGTGTTCGATATTATGACGTTTCAACATTGTAATATAGATGCAATTTTCCTCTTCTTTAAGTTGGTGTTTGTGAAGTTGGAGTAAGTTTGGGGTGTGGGGAGGGGCTTGCCCTTTGTAAAAAAAAAAAAATACTTAAAAAATTTTTTTGGCCATTTTTTTCAGGGAATGGAGCTTAGGGATACTGATCCTCAGCAGGTTGCACTTTGACAACTCATAATGGAAATGAGTGAAAGAGGGTTACCATAGCAATATGACTACAACAAATTTAACAACATGTACCATTAATATAATGGAAATGCATTAAATAAATATACATACTTCATTAAGGTTCTGACGTATAGGGAATTTAGAAGTAAATTAAAAAAAAAAATCAGAGTTGGAACTTCCAAGTTTTTAAAGTCTGCAAAATGAACATATTCTAATTATGTAAGGGAATAATAAATGCATTCACTTAGTGTTTGGCAATGTAAAATTTAACCCACACTGAAATAATATAAATTCATATGGGCTCCCTATCAGACCTATAAGATCTGTCCGGGCAAGTCCTGCAATTACAAAAAATAAAGTGCATTTTCAAAGACATCAGCAAAATTTGAAACTTGCTCCTGCATTTCCCTTCACTCCTACTGCTTATGTATACTAACTCTGAGAGCGCTATACCTTGCAGTAAGATGATACCACAGCCCTGGACTTGGTATATATTGCCTATTATTTACACTTACAGTCTAACTATCCTATTAAGAGATACACTTTCTAATGGGATCGCTACTTCACCCAAAGTAATAAGTCACATTGCTACTTCACCCAAAGTGGTAAGTCACATCACTAATCTACCCAAAGTAATAAGTCGCATAGCTACTTCACCCAAAGTGGTGAGTCATATATATTGCTGCTCATAGGCAAGCTTTGCACAACTGAGGAAAACTCTCCTTTCACAATGTGACATCAAGCCATCAATAAAATATTTGTTATTTGACAGAGAAATGAAACTAGACCGATGATGAGCTCTGTAGGAAGAACTACATGGTATCTATGGAATCGGAATAAAGAGACTGCACGAGTTAAGGGTAATGTATCTCAATAGTAAATATATGCTCATGAGTAATTTGTACTTTCTAAGGAGGAGGTGGTCATAGGGGACTGGAAGCAAGCAGCAGTGGTATAATTTTACAAACAGAATCTGAGGAGTAGCGCAAGAAACTGCAGACCACTGAACCTGACTTAAGTGGAGGGAAAAATGATGGCAGTCATACTGAAGCTGAGACACAGAAGATTCCTGGAGCAGAATATGCAGTTCAAAAGATTGCATCATAGAGTTACTATAGGTATAGCCTGCCAGATTAGCCTGCGCCAGCTCTGCAACTGAGCCATTAGTAGAGCTGACATAGTACACATACCTCTCAATCAACAGGGGAGAGAATTAGGGCATAACTCAACCTCTTAGAATAAGAAACATGGACAAAGCTATAAATAAAAGTGGGACAAAGGCCCAAAAATAGGGACAATTTTTAAATATTGCTGTGGTGGTGGTGCTGCGGTAGTGTTGTCGCCTCACACTAAGACGTTGTCCTGTTTGATTCTCAATTAAAGTGTCTTCTGTGTGGAGACATGCATGAATGGGCGTACCTTCGTTGAAAGTTCTGCATCAGGCCTGGCAAGTCAGTACATAAAAATCCATTGCCAATCATTAGCGGACCGGAGTTCTGCTGTGGTGACCCCTAACCGGGAAAAGCCAAAAGATACAACAACAACAACAGCTCTTCCAAACTTAGAAAGTGGATAGAATAACAGGTTTTGCATTAACATGAATTTTCTAAAGGGTATGAAGTTTGAAACTCAAATGTCTGTCATTATTTTCTAACTTCAGTCTTTAATGATTTGCATGAATTTGCCAGAAAACTATAATTTTATGAAAAACGGACCAAAAATATGAAGCAAAAATCTAGACATTCTGCGAAAATCTATACAGTTCAGAGATATGAATTAGGGACAAAGCCACTGAGAGTCAGGGATATCTGGCTACCAACAGGAAAACCTAATTAGTATAAATTATACATATTCATGCATGTGGTAGTCAGTGTTATAGAGAGAAGCAGGCACAGTTAAATTTCACTTTTACGTTCTTATAGCATTTTATATCTAAATTTACAATTGTGTAAAAGTTACTACTTTACGCAAAACATTTTGGTTACAATACAGAAAGCAAACCACATATTACTCTTGCTAAAAGTATCCCTTTCCTCTGATTATAAAATGCAAACTTATTTTTATTCTAAAACACACTGATAGGTTCGCAGATGACTGCAAACTGGGAGCCATTATTGAATCCCCAAATTATGTGGATATTCTAAAAAAGGGCCTTACAGAAACAGATGCCTGGTGCCAGAGCCATGGACTCAAGCTTAATGCCAAGAAATGTATAGTTATCCCCTTTGGATAAAAACATGTACCCATGAATTACCACATAGGTGGCAGGACACTAAACATCGAAAGTGTGATAAGAGACTTAGGGACACAGGTGGACAGTGGTCTTACTTTCGATAACCACATCGCCACAACAGTCAGGAAATCCTTCTATGTGGCACATCTCATCATCAAGGGCTTTTCATCCAGAAAAAAGGAGGTCATTGTCCCACTGTACTCATCCCTCACTAGACCCATTATAGAGTATAATGCCCCACTTGGTATGTACCTCACAAGACATCTGCAACAGCTGGAAAAGCCACAGAAATACCTCACTAAAAGAATCATAGGCCTAAAGCAGATGCCATATGCTGACCGTCTAAAAAAACTCCAGCTATACTCTGTGGCATATCGTCTACTCAGAGGCAATCTCTGCTTAGCATACAAGGCCATGTCAAACCCTGAGCTGTTGGACATGCTCCACTTAAAGAAATCCCAATCTCTCAGAACCACACACTCCAGGGATCTAAACCTTGTCATTACAATGAACAAAACATGCTGGAGGGATAGGTTCCTGACCCAGAGACTCCCCATACTCTGGAATAGACTGCCCATACATGTCAAGCAGAGCGCCTCATTGGCCCTCTTCAAAAGGAACCTTGATGATTGGATGGGAGATAGGAAATTTACCAAATGATGAATTTCAGGTAGTCATCCAATAGAGGCTGTCCAATTCAAAAATCCACAAGTCTCAGCCATTCGCTTCAACAGTTTATTAAAAATCACACAGCACAAAAGATATCGGATTAAGCGCTTTCATCTCTTATCCAGCGACTTCATCAGAATCAAATACCTACAAGGCAAGTTCATTTAAATAATCATTCTATTGCACAAGCATCCACTTCATTGGTTAAATATACAATTGATAAATTGTGCATTCACAATTAAGGTGCAAAAGCTCTGCTTGTAAAACAACATGTCACATCCTTTCTATGCATTGATGCCATTACTTAAATGTACTTCCTCAAACTAAAAACAAAAAACATATATTGCTCATTATTATTAATAGTACTGTACATTGTTTCATAAGGGCTACGAAGATATACTTATCGACTCTTGGGATGTTTTAGAGAAAATAGGAAAATCAGAATTTCTGCCAGAAGCTATTTTTATAACAATAGATGTAAAAGATTTGTTCTCAGTTATTCCCCACGATGTGGGAATGAACTGGTTCAAGTAAATAATTACTGAATTTGGCTTTTTAACAGCTGAAGAATATATGCTGGTATTGGAAAATATGGAGCTAGTTTTAAAGTACAACTACATATATTTTCAGGGTGATATATATCATCAGTTGCATGGTGTGGCTATGGGTTCTGCCTGTGCTCCCCTATATGCTAACATAGTCATGTTATACTGGGAGAAACATTACATATTTGGAACACTGTTTTCTAAGTATATCCGGGGATATTACAGATTCCTGGATGATATTTTTATTGTTTGGGAGGGGAGTGAAAAAATGATTCCAAAATTCATGGAATACTTGAGCCAAACTACAAAGTTCTTGGAGTTTACATATAAGAGTGATAGCATAGAAGCTAATTATTTAGATGTCACAATCTCAAAAGATAGAGATAATAAAAAATACAAATCCAAAATATACCGCAAGGAATGCTTCTCCAATGCATATTTGCATTATGACAGTGACCATCCGTCCTTTTTGAAGAACAACATTATTAAAGGACAGATGGTTCATATAGCTCGTATGACGTCTGACGAAGAATTTTTGAAAGAAATAAATTTTGTTCATGAGTTATTTAGAGATAGGGGATATCCTGATAGAATTATTGCCCCAATAAAAAAGCCATTATTCAAGGTTTGGGTGATACTTATAAACCATTGCTGAATAGTGGATTAATATTAGGAACTGGAGAACAAAGTACTGGATTGTCCAAAGAACAAAACAACAAAGTTAATCCATATTTAATACTTACATATAGTAATAATATAATATGGTTGAAGAAATGTATTAACACAGTGTGGAACATTTTTAAACAGATACCATCTAATGTGGATTGTTTTTCTAGACCTTTAAGAATTAGTTATAGAAGAAATAGGAATTTGAAAGAAATATATGAACAAAAGAAAGAAGAGACACTAAGAAGAGCAACAAATAGAGTTGGTACCTATAAATGTGGTAGATGTAAGCAATGTACATTTATGGCTGGTACTAAAGAATTAAACATTACAAGCATTAAATATTCAATGAAAGCCAAGAAATATTTTAGCTGTTATACTAAGGGTGTGGTTTACCTTGCCTACTGCATTAAATGTTGGGCATACTATGTAGGCAAGACGGAGAGATTCCTTAGACAGAGAATCTATGAACATATTAGAGATATAGATAAAATGAATGAGCACAATGCCCTATACAGACATAAATTGAACTGCCAGCAAGCGGAGTTTAGATTTTGGGTATTGGAAGAAGTTTTACTGGGAGAAAGAGGGGGTGATTGGGTAACAAAATTGGAGTTTTGAGAATTAATTTGGCAATTGAGGTTACATGCTATACATTTTCCTGGCCTCAATGACCATCTATCCATCAGACCAATTCTTAAACTGAGAGCTTTGGACCCTAAAAGACATTAAATTGATATAGGGGGTACCAAATTATAACAACAACTATACATTAATATTTAATAAAATAATATAAGATGTATTTCATGTAGTTGATATTATGGTTCAGTAGGTATTTTATATATATTTTATGTAATTAATGATTTTAGGACAGCACACATATATATTGTACATATTTCTTATTTTTTCTGATTTTATAATATATTAGCAGCATATTTATATACATATTTTTAATAATAATATATATTTACAACATAATAGTATATATTTATTTATTCATTTGTACTATTAATAATAATGAGCAATATATGTTTTTTGTTTTTAGTTTGAGGAAGTACATTTAAGTAATGGCATCAATGCATAGAAAGGATGTGACACATTGTTTTACAAGCAGAGCTTTTGCACCTTAATTGTGAATGCACAATTTATCAATTGTATATTTAACCAATGAAGTGGATGCTTGTGCAATAGATTGATTATTTAAATGAACTTGCCTTGTAGGTATTTGATTCTGATGAAGTTTCTGGATAAGAGATGAAAGCGCTTAATCCGATATCTTTTGTGCTGTGTGTTTTTTAATAAACTGTTGAAGCGAACGGCTGAGACTTGTGGATTTTTGAATTGGACAGCCTCTATTGGATGACTACCTGAAATTCATCATTTGGTGCAGTGTGTGTTTTTTGTGGATTACTAGTTACGTGTTGTTTGTTCGGGGTGTCTCCTAAGGAGTCCTTTATAATGAGTAACAACCACAGCAATAACGATAACAGCTCTTTGCTGTCTGAACTATTGAAACTTATACAATCCTATTTGCAAAACGGCACTGGGACTACAGTTATTGATTCCGGTATTCCTTGCGCACAGAGCAGTCCAAGTTTGGGGAGGGACTTGGCAGTGACATCAGACGCTGAAGAGCCAGGAACTGTTAGACCAACAAGACAAGATGGAGACGTCCGTAATACCCGACCAGCTAGAGGAACCAGTTTAGAGACCAGGAATACCCTCAATCGAGATATGAACCATGCCGATAGAGGCGATTTGCAGGATCGTTATGGGGCATTGTACTTTTATTCTTGGCTGGATAATTCCTTTTCTACTATTAGAGACAGAAATGATCCAAAGCACTCCAGACATGTGGAGCCATTTAAGGAACAGTGTAAGAGAATTAAGAATCATTTAACTAAATATAAAACATTAGATTTGGATAATTGGTATCTAATGCAATGTGTTAAAAATAGGATTATACCAAAAGGCTTACGCTTGATAAAATTTCCAAACAACACAGTTAAAGATTCTGAATTTTATAATGAAATTAAGAATATATTGAATGACTGTGGCACCTTAATTTTAAAAGCTATGATAAAAAACAACGAAGTGTTGATGGCAGAACATAAAGTGATTATTGACCAATTATATAGAGACATCACTAGTGATTCATTATTCAATGTAAATTAATATAAGGATGTTTATTATAGAGCTATGCATGATGTTGATTTTACAATGCAAAAAAATCAAAAAAGGAAACTTGTTAAAATGGAAATGGATTTATATGACTATGAGCAGGGGAGAGCATACCCGGTTAACGACAACATATTGAAGGGTGGACATTATAAGGGTGCAGAAAAAGAAGGTTATAACAAAGTACAATATTCACGTTATCAATCTAAGTATGCTAAGGGAGATGGGTTTAATTATGAGAATGAGGGAAATTTTGATGAGGGTGAGGTTGAACACGGCCATCCCAATAATCATTACTTATCCAGTTCCCCTTTAGGGGCAGAGGGTCCACGATGATCGGAGAGAATACGTCAAAGGCAAAAACAACCAACTTATTCAGAAGCCATACGATACCCACATCCATACACCTAATAAGTAAGAATGAGCAAAGTGAAGCAGCCACTGTTAATTTTGATGGAGCTGTTGTGCTTAGGAATTGCGAGAATATGATTGAAGGGAGAAATGATTGTTCTGATTTGGAAGTTAATCAAGATAATATGTATACTTCTAGGAGAGATCTCTCCAATAATTCTGATACAAATGAGGGACAGGGTGATGAATATCATGAAGAAATAATAAATCAAGCTATGTCAGATATGTATAACCAAGCAATTGTAGGACAGAATGAAGAGAGACAAATAATTTATCAACAGCAGAATTTTACTATTTACAATTATATGGAATTACAGATAGATGAAACTTATTTTTCTTTATTTCTGAAGGGGTTTTCATTTGTACCAGCCGTGACCCCTAGTTTAGAAGACATTTTGATAGATATAAAACTTTTCACTAGGAGTTTAAACTTGGAGCATTTATTTAAGAACAAGCCCAAGGAATTGAATAGGAATAAGACTTTGACTAGGAGAAGCACCTACAATCCCCCATTACAGCAAGACATACACAATTTTGAAATATGTCCAACTGAATTGGTTAGAATGAATTATTATAGTAATAGGAACAAACATTCCAATTTGTCTATGGATGAAAATAGATTATTAACACAGTTAAGGAATGATGAAAAAATACGTATAATGAAACCTGACAAAGGGGGAGGTGTGGTGCTGATGGAGCATTGAGAATATATGGCTAAAATGTTACATATTCTTGACAATGTTGCATGCTACTCTTTAGTATCAAGAAATGAAGTGAATATTTCTTATAGGAGAATTGACCTCATCTTAGAAGATAACCTTATGCAAGTGCTTATTGATATGGACTTTTATCAATACTTTAAAGTCAGTAATCCATTTATTCCAGCTATATTCAGGATCCCCAAGGTACATAAAGGGATCCAAAATCCACCTATTGTTACTTCTAAAGGTTCCAAAACATAACCTATGGCCATTTATGTTGATGAGAAAATCAAGAGGTTTCATAAGGGCTACGAACATATACTTATCGACTCTTGGGATGTTTTAGAGAAAATAGGAAAATCAGAATTTCTGCCAGAAGCTATTTTTATAACAATAGATGTAAAAGATTTGTTCTCAGTTATTCCCCACGATGTGGGAATGAACTGGTTCAAGTAAATAATTACTGAATTTGGCTTTTTAACAGCTGATGAATATATGCTGGTATTGGAAAATATGGAGCTAGTTTTAAAGTACAACTACATATATTTTCAGAGTGATATATACCATCAGTTGCATGGTATGGCTATGGGTTCTGCCTGTGCTCCGCTATATGCTAACATAGTCATGTTATACTGGGAGAAACATTACATATTTGGAACACTGTTTTCTAAGTATATCCGGGGATATTACAGATTCCTGGGTGATATTTTTATTGTTTGGGAGGGGAGTGAAAAAATGATTCCAAAATTCATGGAATACTTGAACCAAACTACAAAGTTCTTGGAGTTTACATATAAGAGTGATAGCAGAGAAGCTAATTATTTAGATGTCACAATCTCAAAAGATAGAGATAATAAAAAAATACAAATCCAAAATATATAGCAAGGAATGCTTCTCCAATGCATATTTGCATTATGACAGTGACCATCCGTCCTTTTTGAAGAACAACATTATTAAAGGACAGATGGTTCATATAGCTAGTATGACATCTGATGAGGAAGAATTTTTGAAAGAAATAAGTTTTGTTCATGAGTTATTTAGAGATAGGGGATATCCTGATAGAATTATTGTCCCAATAAAAAAGCCATTATTCAAGATTTGGGTGATACTTATAAACCATTGCTGAATAGTGGATTAATATTAAGAACTGGAGAACAAAGTACTGGATTGTCCAAAGAGCAAAACAACAAAGTTAATCCATATTTAATACTTACATATAGTAATGATATAATATGGTTGAAGAAATGTATTAACACAGTGTGGAACATTTTTAAACAGATACCATCTAATGTGGATTGTTTTTCTAGACCTTTAAGAATTAGTTATAGAAGAAATAGGAATTTGAAAGAAATATATGAACAAAAGAAAGAAGAGACACTGAGAGGAGCAACAAATAGAGTTGGTACCTATAAATGTGGTAGATGTAAGCAATGTACATTTATGGCTGGTACTAAAGAATTAAACATTACAAGCATTAAATATTCAATGAAAGCCAATAAATATTTTAGCTGTTATACTAAGGGTGTGGTTTACCTTGCCTACTGCATTAAATGTTGGGCATACTATGTAGGCAAGACGGAGAGATTCCTTAGACAGAGAATCTATGAACATATTAGAGATATAGATAAAATGAATGAGCACAATGCCCTATACAGACATAAATTGAACTGCCAGCAAGCGGAGTTTAGATTTTGGGTATTGGAAGAAGTTTTACTGGGAGAAAGAGGGGGTGATTGGGAAACAAAAATTGGAGTTTCGAGAATTAATTTGGCAATTGAGGTTAGATGCTATACATTTTCCTGGCCTCAATGACCATCTATCCATCACACCAGTTCTTAAATTGAGAGCTTTGACCCCTAAAAGACATTAAATTGATATAGGGGGTACCAAATTATAACAACAACAACTATACATTAATATTTAATAAAATAATATAAGATGTATTTCATGTAGATGATATTATGGTTCAGTTGGTATTTTATATATATTTTATATATATTTTATGCAATTAATGATTTTAGGACAGCACACATACATATTGTACATATTTCTTATTTTTTCTGATTTTATAATATATTAGAACATATTTATATACATATTTTTAATAATAATATATATTTACAACATAATAGTATATATTTAATTATTCATTTGTACTATTAATAATAATGAGCAATATATGTTTTTTGTTTTTAGTTTGAGGAAGTACATTTAAGTAATGGCATCAATGCATAGAAAGGATGTGACATGTTGTTTTACAAGCAGAGCTTTTGCACCTTAATTGTGAATGCACAATTTATCAATTGTATATTTAACCAATGAAGTGGATGCTTGTGCAATAGAATGATTATTTAAATGAACTTGCCTTATAGGTATTTGATTCTGATGAAGTCTCTGGATAAGAGATGAAAGCGCTTAATCCGATATCTTTTGTGCTGTGTGTTTTTTAATAAACTGTTGAAGCGAACGGCTGAGACTTGTGGATTTTTGAATTGGACAGCCTCTATTGGATGACTACCTGAAATTCATCATTTGGTGCAGTGTGTGTTTTTTGTGGATTACTAGTTACGTATTGTTTGTTCGGGTTGTCTCCTGAGGAGTCCTTTATAATGAGTAACAAACACAGCAATAACGATAACAGCTCTTTGCTGTCTGAACTATTGAAACTTATACAATCCTATTCGCAAAACGGCACTGGGACTACAGTTATTGATTCTGGTATTCCTTGCGCACAGAGCAGTCCAAGTTTGGGGAGGGACTTGGCAGTGACGTCAGACGCTGAAGAGCCAGGAACTGTTTGACCAACAAGACAAGATGGAAACGTCCGTAATACCCGCCCAGATAGAGGAACCGGTTTAGAGACCAGGAATACCCTAAATCGAGATACGAACCATGCCGATAGAGGCGATTTGCAGGATCGTTATGGGGCATTATACTTTTATTCTTGGCTGGATAATTCCTTTTCTACTATGAGAGACAGAAATGATCCAAAGCGCTCCAGACATGTGGAGCCGTTTAAGGAACAGTGTAAGAGAATTAAGAATCATTTAACTAAATATAAAACATTAGCTTTGGATAATTGTTATCGAATGCAATGTGTTAAAAATAAGATTGTACCAAAAGGCTTACGCTTGATAAAATTTCCAAACAACACAGTTAAAGATTCTGAATTTTATAATGAAATTATGAATATATTGAATGACTGTGGCACATTAATTTTAAAAGCTATGATAAAAAACAATGAAGCGTTGATGGCAGAACATGAAGTGATTATTGACCAATTATATAGAGACATCACTAGTGATTTATTATTCAATGCAAATGAATATAAGGATGTTTATTATAGAGCTGTGCAAGATGTTGATTTTACAATGCAAAAAAATCAACAAAGGAAACTTGTTAAAATGGAAAGGGATTTATATGACTATGAGCAGGGTAGAGCATACCTGGTTAACGACAACATATTGAAGGGTGGACATTATAGGGGGGCACAAAAAGAAGGTTATAACAAAGTACAATATTCACGTTAACATTCTAAGCATGCTAAGGGAGATGGGTTTATTTATGAGAATGAGGGAAATTTTGATGAGGGTGAGGTTGAACACGGCAATCCTAATAATCATTACTTATCCAGTTCCCCTTTAGGGGCAGAGGGTCCACGAAGATCGGAGAGAATACGTCAAAGGCAAAAACAACTGACTTATGCAGAAGCCATACGATACGCACATCCATACACCTAATAAGTAAGAATGAGAAAAGTGAAGCAGCCACTGTTAATTTTGATGGAGCTGTTGTGCTTAGGAATTGCGAGAATATGATTGAAGGGAGAAATGATTGTTCTGATTTGGAAGTTAATCAAGATAATATGTATACTTCTAGGAGAGATCTCTACAATAATTCTGATACAAATGAGGGACAGGGTGATGAATATCATGAAGCAATAATAAATCAAGCTATGTCAGATATGTATAACCAAGCAATTGTAGGACAGAATGAAGAGAGACAAATAATTTATCAACAGCAGAATTTTACTATTTACAATTATACGGAATTACAGATAGATGAAACTTATTTTTCTTTATTTCTAAAGGGGTTTTCATTTGTACCAGCCGTGACTCCTAGTTTAGAAGACATTTTGATAGATATAAAACTTTTCACTAGGAGTTTAAATTTGGAGCATTTATTTAAGAACAAGCCCAAGGAATTGAATAGGAATAAGACTTTAACTAGGAGAAGCACCTGCAATCCCCCATTACAGCAAGACATACACAATTTTGAAATATGTCCAACTGGATTGGTTAGAATGAATTATTATAGTAATAGGAACAAACATTCCAATTTGTCTATAGATGAAAATAGATTATTAACACAGTTAAGGAATGATGAAAAAATACGTATAATGAAACCTGACAAAGGGGGAGGTGTGGTGCTGATGGAGCATTGGGAATATACTGCTAAAATGTTACAAATTCTTGACAATGTTGCATGCTACTCTTTAGTATCAAGAAATTAAGTGAATATTTCTTATAGGAGAATTGACCTCATCTTAGAAGATAACCTTATGCAAGTGCTTATTGATATGGACCTTTATCAATACTTTAAAGTCAGTAATCCAATTATTCCAGCTATATTCGGGATCCCCAAGGTACATAAAGGGATCCAAAATCCACCTATTGTTACTTCTAAAGGT